>NW_026778983.1:590693-600693 GCF_030144855.1 Hypanus sabinus
TGCCAGCTTTCATAAGTTGAGGGACAGAGTTTAAGAGTCGCGATGTAATGATGCAGCTCTATAAAACTCTGGTTAGGCCACACTTGGAGTACTGTGTCCAGTTCTGGTCGCCTCACTATAGGAAGGATGTGGAAGCATTGGAAAGGGTGCAGAGGAGATTTACCAGGATGCTGCCTGGTTTAGAGAGTATGGATTATGATCAGAGATTAAGGGAGCTAAGGCTTTACTCTCTGGAGAGAAGGAGGATGAGAGGAGACACGATAGAGGTGTACAAGATATTAAGAGGAATAGACAGAGTGGACAGCCAGCGCCTCTTCCCCAGGGCACCACTGCTCAGTACAAGAGGACACGGCTTTAAGGTGAGGGGAGGGAAGTTCAAGGGGGATATTAGAGGAAGGTTTTTCACTCAGAGAGTGGTCGGTGCGTGGAATGCACTGCCCGAGTCAGTGGTGGAGGAGGATACACTAGTGAAGTTTAAGAGACTACTAGACAGGTATATGGAGAAATTAAAGGTGGGGGGTTATATGGGAGGGGCAGGGTTTGAGGGTCAGCACAACATTGTGGGCCGAAGGGCCTGTACTGTGCTGTACTGTTCTTGTTATTGGAAGATCGAGAAGTCGATCGGAGGCGACCCAGACGGACTGGAAGGTGGTGCTCCCCCAAGCTGAGTCACGATAGAAGAGGGGGCCATGGATGGACATGTGGGGATGGGAATGGGAACCGGAAGCCACCGGGAGATCCGGCTCGTTCTGGGGGACGGTCTCCCAGTCCAGACCAGGAGATGAACCCCGACAGTGCGCGGAAGACAACTCGCTCCGCAAATACACGGAGGGGGTAAAAAAAAAAGTAGGCAATTGATATCGAGGGCGTGAGACGAAGAATCCTGGAAAGTGAGTTTGTAAGTGACAGCATCCACTCGTTCTCCGCAGGCGTTGCCCGGTATCCCCAGATTTCCTTTACACAAGAGAGGAGTAGAACGAGGCCATTCGGCCCATCGAGCCTGTTCCGCCATTTCATCAGGGCCGATCCGTTTCCCCCCCCAAAACCCCATTCTCCTGCCTTCTCCCCCAAGCATTTCACACCCTGACTCATCAAGAATCCATCAAGCTCCGTCTTCATCACACCCAGAGATTCCAGAGCCCCTGGTGGGGACGAATTCCGCAGATTCACCACCCTCTGGGTGAAGAAATTCCTCCTCATCCCTGATCCAAATGGATATCCCTCTATTCTGAGGCTGTGCCCTCTGGTCCTAGACTCCCCCACTATAGGAAACATCCTCTCCACATCCACTCTATCTGTGTCCTCTGGTCCTAGACTCCCCCACTATAGGAAACATCCTCTCCACATCCACTATATCGGTGTCCTCTGGTCCTAGGCTCCCCCACTATAGGAAACATCCTCTCCACATCCACTCTATCAGTGTCCTCTGGTCCTAGACTCCCCCACTATAGGAAACATCCTCTCCACATCCACTCTATCTGTGATCCTAGACTCCCCCACTATAGGAAACATCCTCTCCACATCCACTCTATCTGTGTCCTCTGGTCCTAGACTCTCCCACTATAGGAAACATCCTCTCCACATCCACTCTATCTGTGTCCTCTGGTCCTAGACTCCCCCACTATAGGAAACATCCTCTCCACATCCACTCTATCTGTGTCCTCTGGTCCTAGACTCCCCCACTATAGGAAACATCCTCTCCACATCTACTCTATCTGTGTCCTCTGGTCCTAGACTCCCCCACTATAGGAAACATCCTCTCCACACCCACTATATCTGTGTTCTCTGGTCCTAGACTCCCCCACTATAGGAAACATCCTCTCCACACCCACTCTATCTGTGTTCTCTGGTCCTAGACTCCCCGACTATAGGAAACATTCTCTCCACACCCACTCTATCTGTGTCCTCTGGTCCTAGACTTCCCCTCTATAGGAAACATTCTCTCCACACCCACTCTATCTGTGTCCTCTGGTCCTAGACTCCCCCACTATAGGAAACATCCTCTCCACATCCACTCTATCTGTGTCCTCTGGTCCTAGACTCCCCCACTATAGGAAACATTCTCTCCACATCCACTCTATCTGTGTCCTCTGGTCCTAGACTCCCCTACTATAGGAAACATACTCTCCACATCCACTCTATCTGTGTCCTCTGGTCCTAGACTCCCCCACTATAGGAAACATTCTCTCCACATCCACTCTATCTGTGTCCTCTGGTCCTAGACTCCCCTACTATAGGAAACATACTCTCCACATCCACTCTATCTGTGTCCTCTGCTCCTAGACTCCCCCACTATAGGAAACATCCTCTCCACATCCACTCTATCTGTGCCCTCTGGTCCTAGACTCCCCAACTACAGTAATCATCCTCTCCACACCCACTCTGTCTGTGTCCTCTGGTCCCAGACTCCCCCACTATAGGAAACATCCTCTCCACATCCACTCTATCTGTGCCCTCTGGTCCTAGACTCCCCCACTATAGGAAACATCCTCTCCACGTCCACTCTATCTGTGTCCTCTGGTCCTAGACTCCCCCACTATAGGAAACATCCTCTCCACACCCACTCTATCTGTGTCCTCTGGTCCTAGACTCCCTCACTATAGGAAACATTCTCTCCACACCCACTCTATCTGTGTCCTCTGGTCCTAGACTTCCCCTCTATAGGAAACATTCTCTCCACACCCACTCTATCTGTGTCCTCTGGTCCTAGACTCCCCCACTATAGGAAACAATCTCTCCACACCCACTCTATCTGTGTCCTCTGGTCCTAGACTCCCCCACTATAGGAAACATCCTCTCCACATCCACTCTATCTGTGCCCTCTGGTCCTAGACTCCCCCACTATAGGAAACATTCTCTCCACATCCACTCTATCTGTGTCCTCTGGTCCTAGACTCCCCTACTATAGGAAACATACTCTCCACATCCACTCTATCTGTGTCCTCTGCTCCTAGACTCCCCCACTATAGGAAACATCCTCTCCACATCCACTCTATCTGTGCCCTCTGGTCCTAGACTCCCCAACTACAGTAATCATCCTCTCCACACCCACTCTGTCTGTGTCCTCTGGTCCCAGACTCCCCCACTATAGGAAACATCCTCTCCACATCCACTCTATCTGTGTCCTCTGGTCCTAGACTCCCTCACTATAGGAAACATCCTCTCCACACCCACTCTATCTGTGTCCTCTGGTCCTAGACTCCCCCACTATAGGAAACATCCTCTCCACACCCACTCTATCTGTGTCCTCTGGTCCTACTTCCCCCCACTATAGGAAACATCCTCTCCACGTCCACTCTATCTGTGTCCTCTGGTCCTAGACTCCCCCACTATAGGAAACATCCTCTCCACATCCACTCTATCTGTGTCCTCTGGTCCTAGACTCCCCCACTATAGGAAACATCCTCTCCACGTCCACTCTATCTGTGTCCTCTGGTCCTAGACTCCCCCACTATAGGAAACATCCTCTCCACACCCACTCTATCTGTGTCCTATGGTCCAACTTCCCCCCACTATAGGAAACATCCTCTCCACACCCACTCTGTCTGTGCCCTCTGGTCCTAGACTCCCCCACTATAGGAAACATCCTCTCCACGTCCACTCTATCTGTGTCCTCTGGTCCTAGACTCCCCCACTATAGGAAACATCCTCTCCACATCCACTCTATCTGTGTCCTCTGGTCCTAGACTCCCCCACTATAGGAAACATCCTCTCCACATCCACACTATCTGTGTCCTCTGGTCCTAGACTCCCCCACTATAGGAAACATCCTCTCCACATCCACTCTATCTATTTCCTCTGGTCCTAGACTCCCCCACTATAGGAAACATCCTCTCCACATCCACTCTATCTGTGTCCTCTGGTCCTAGACTCCCCCACTATAGGAAACATCCTCTCCACACCCACTATATCTGTGTCCTCTGGTCCTAGACTCCCCCACGACAGGAAACATCCTCTCCACATCCACTCTATCTGTGTCCTCTGGTCCTAGACTCCCCCACTACAGGAAACATCCTCTCCACATCCACTCTATCTGTGTCTTCTGGTCCTAGACTCCCCCACTACAGGAAACATCCTCTCCAATCCCACTCTATCTGTCCTCTGGTCCTAGACTCCCCCACTATAGGAAACATCCTCTCCACACCCACTCTATCTGTGTTCTCTGGTCCTAGACTCCCCCACTATAGGAAACATCCTCTCCACACCCACTCTATCTGTGTCCTCTGGTCCTAGACTCCCCCACTATAGGAAACATCCTCTCCACACCCACTCTATCTGTGTCCTCTGGTCCTAGACTCCCCCACTATAGGAAACATTCTCTCCACACCCACTCTATCTGTGTCCTCTGGTCCTAGACTTCCCCTCTATAGGAAACATTCTCTCCACACCCACTCTATCTGTGTCCTCTGGTCCTAGACTCCGCCACTATAGGAAACATTCTCTCCACACCCACTCTATCTGTGTCCTCTGGTCCTAGACTCCCCCACTATAGGAAACATCCTCTCCACACGCACTCTATCTGTGCCCTCTGGTCCTAGACTCCCCCACTATAGGAAACATCCTCTCCACATCCACTCTATCTGTGCCCTCTGGTCCTAGACTCCCCCACTATAGGAAACATCCTCTCCACACCCACTCTATCTGTGTCCTATGGTCCTACTTCCCCCCACTATAGGAAACATCCTCTCCACACTCACTCTATCTGTGTCCTCTGGTCCTAGACTCCCCCACTATAGGAAACATCCTCTCCACGTCCACTCTATCTGTGTCCTCTGGTCCTAGACTCCCCCACTATAGGAAACATCCTCTCCACGTCCACTCTATCTGTGTCCTCTGGTCCTAGACTCCCTCACTATAGGAAACATCCTCTCCACACCCACTCTATCTGTGCCCTCTGGTCCTAGACTCCCCCACTATAGGAAACATCCTCTCCACACGCACTCTATCTGTGCCCTCTGGTCCTAGACTCCCCCACTATAGGAAACATCCTCTCCACATCCACTCTATCTGTGTCCTCTGGTCCTAGACTCCGCCACTATAGGAAACATTCTCTCCACACCCACTCTATCTGTGTCCTCTGGTCCTAGACTCCCCCACTATAGGAAACATCCTCTCCACACGCACTCTATCTGTGCCCTCTGGTCCTAGACTCCCCCACTATAGGAAACATCCTCTCCACATCCACTCTATCTGTGCCCTCTGGTCCTAGACTCCCCCACTATAGGAAACATCCTCTCCACACCCACTCTATCTGTGTCCTATGGTCCTACTTCCCCCCACTATAGGAAACATCCTCTCCACACTCACTCTATCTGTGTCCTCTGGTCCTAGACTCCCCCACTATAAGAAACATCCTCTCCACGTCCACTCTATCTGTGTCCTCTGGTCCTAGACACCCCCACTATAGGAAACATCCTCTCCACGTCCACTCTATCTGTGTCCTCTGGTCCTAGACTCCCTCACTATAGGAAACATCCTCTCCACACCCACTCTATCTGTGCCCTCTGGTCCTAGACTCCCCCACTATAGGAAACATCCTCTCCACATCCACTCTATCTGTGTCCTCTGGTCCTAGACTCCCCCACTATAGGAAACATCCTCTCCACACCCACTCTGTCTGTGCCCTCTGGTCCTAGACTCCCCCACTATAGGAAACATCCTCTCCACATCCACTCTATCTGTGTCCTCTGTTCCTAGACTCCCCCACTATAGGAAACATCCTCTCCACATCCACACTATCTGTGTCCTCTGGTCCTAGACTCCCCCACTATAGGAAACATCCTCTCCACATCCACTCTATCTATTTCCTCTGGTCCTAGACTCCCCCACTATAGGAAACATCCTCTCCACATCCACTCTATCTGTGTCCTCTGGTCCTAGACTCCCCCACAACAGGAAACATCCTCTCCACATCCACTCTATCTGTGTCCTCTGGTCCTAGACTCCCCCACTATAGGAAACATCCTCTCCACATCCACTCTATCTGTGCCCTCTGGTCCTAGACTCCCCAACTACAGTAATCATCCTCTCCACACCCACTCTGTCTGTGTCCTTTGGTCCCAGACTCCCCCACTATAGGAAACATCCTCTCCACATCCACTCTATCTGTGCCCTCTGGTCCTAGACTCCCCCACTATAGGAAACATCCTCTCCACGTCCACTCTATCTGTGTCCTCTGGTCCTAGTCTCCTCCACTATAGGAAACATCCTCTCCACACCCACTCTATCTGTGACCTCTGGTCCTAGACTCCCCCACTATAGGAAACATCCTCTCCACACGCACTCTATCTGTGTCCTCTGGTCCTAGACTCCCCCACTATAGGAAACATCCTCTCCACATTCACTCTATCTGTGCCCTCTGGTCCTAGACTCCCCCACTATAGGAAACATCCTCTCCACGTCCACTCTATCTGTGTCCTCTGGTCCTAGACTCCCCCACTATAGGAAACATCCTCTCCACACCCACTCTATCTGTGTCCTATGGTCCTACTTCCCCCCACTATAGGAAACATCCTCTCCACACCCACTCTATCTGTGCCCTCTGGTCCTAGACTCCCCCACTATAGGAAACATCCTCTCCACATCCACTCTATCTGTGTCCTCTGGTCCTAGACTCCCCCACTATAGGAAACATCCTCTCCACACCCACTCTATCTGTGTCCTATGGTCCTACTTCCCCCCACTATAGGAAACATCCTCTCCACACTCACTCTATCTGTGTCCTCTGGTCCTAGACTCCCCCACTATAGGAAACATCCTCTCCACATCCACTGTATCTGTGTCCTCTGGTCCTAGACTCCCCCACTATAGGAAACATCCTCTCCACATCCATTCTATCTGTGTCCTCTGGACCTAGACTCTCCCACCATAGAAAACATCCTCTCCACATCCACTCTATCTGTGTCCTCTGGACCTAGACTCCCCCACTATAGGAAACATCCTCTCCACATCCATTCTATCTGTGCCCTCTGGTCCTAGACTCTCCCACCATAGAAAACATCCTCTCCACATCCACTATATCTGTGCCCTCTGTTCCTAGACTCCCCCACTACAGGAAACATCCTCTCCCCATCCACTCTATCTGTATCCTCTGGTCCTAGACTCCCCCACTATAGGAAACATCCTCTCCACATCCACTCTATCTGTGCCCTCTGGTCCTAGACTCCCCCACTATAGGAAACATCCTCTCCACGTCCACTCTATCTGTGTCCTCTGGTCCTAGACTCCTCCACTATAGGAAACATCCTCTCCACACCCACTCTATCTGTGACCTCTGGTCCTAGACTCCCCCACTATAGGAAACATCCTCTCCACACGCACTCTATCTGTGTCCTCTGGTCCTAGACTCCCCCACTATAGGAAACATCCTCTCCACATCCACTCTATCTGTGCCCTCTGGTCCTAGACTCCCCCACTATAGGAAACATCCTCTCCACGTCCACTCTATCTGTGTCCTCTGGTCCTAGACTCCCCCACTATAGGAAACATCCTCTCCACACCCACTCTATCTGTGTCCTATGGTCCTACTTCCCCCCACTATAGGAAACATCCTCTCCACACCCACTCTATCTGTGCCCTCTGGTCCTAGACTCCCCCACTATAGGAAACATCCTCTCCACATCCACTCTATCTGTGTCCTCTGGTCCTAGACTCCCCCACTATAGGAAACATCCTCTCCACACCCACTCTATCTGTGTCCTATGGTCCTACTTCCCCCCACTATAGGAAACATCCTCTCCACACTCACTCTATCTGTGTCCTCTGGTCCTAGACTCCCCCACTATAGGAAACATCCTCTCCACATCCACTCTATCTGTGTCCTCTGGTCCTAGACTCCCCCACTATAGGAAACATCCTCTCCACATCCATTCTATCTGTGTCCTCTGGACCTAGACTCTCCCACCATAGAAAACATCCTCTCCACATCCACTCTATCTGTGTCTTCTGGACCTAGACTCCCCCACTATAGGAAACATCCTCTCCACATCCATTCTATCTGTGCCCTCTGGTCCTAGACTCTCCCACCATAGAAAACATCCTCTCCACATCCACTATATCTGTGCCCTCTGTTCCTAGACTCCCCCACTACAGGAAACATCCTCTCCCCATCCACTCTATCTGTATCCTCTGGTCCTAGACTCCCCCACTATAGGAAACATCCTCTCCACATCCACTCTATCTGTGTCCTCTGGTCTTGGACTCTACCCCCCCCCCGATGAGTTTCAATGAGATCTCCCCTCATTCCTCTAAAATCCAGTGAGTACAGACCCAGAGCCATCAAACGCTCCTTAAATAATAAGCCTTTTGTATTCTTGAAACTCCTTTGAACCCACTCCAATGTCAGCACGTCCCTTCTTAGATAAACCGCTCGCCAGTGCCACGGCATTACAGCCTCGATCTTATCATCCAGTCCTCTCGAAGCGAACGCCAGCGTTCGCCTTCCTCACCAGGCCCACTCGACCTACGAGTCATCTGGCGCGGCATCTCGTTCGTCCCTCAGCGCTGCCTTGGACCGGGATGGCGCTTGGCAGAGTTTTCTGGCGGGCTAGCGGTAAAGGAGCGCCTTTACGTCGGTGCTGAGATATCTGCACCCTGCTCTGACCGTTACGTGGGTTTTGTGTGCTGGGCATGGCTGCTGGCTTTGTGTTTCGTCCCTTGCCCTCCCCCCTCCGGGAGAAACGCTGTCTTGTATCCCTGTGTAGGGTTCAATGGCGGTTAAACTTGACCTTCTGTAACAGCACGGACAACGTTCCTATTTGTACACGAAGGGCGCTCGGCCACACGGACAAGTCGCCACGTGGAAGTCTCTCCCGATTGAAGCCAATTCTCTCACTTGTCTCGATGGGCCAAATGGCCGAATTCTACTCCCACGTCTCCTGGTCTTGTGGTCGTTCCCAGAGAGATAGGGCTGGCGGCACGTAGCGTAGAGAGCCTACCCCCCCCCCCCCCCCCCGGTAACGCAGTGGTCAGCACAACGCTTTACGGTACCAGCGACCCGGGTTCGATTCCCGCTGCTGCCTGTAAGGAGTCCGCATGCTCTCCCAGTGACCGTGCGGGGTCCCCCCCCCCCCCACGGTAGGCTGACTGTTCAGTGTAAATCACCCTGTGGTTAGGCGAGGGTTAAGTCAGGGATAAAATACATTTTACAAAATATGCTGTCGAACCGTGCTCTGTGTGTGTGAGAGTGAGTGTGATAGATTGTGACCTGCAGGCACTGTGTTGGATGTTGGGGTGGGCTAGAATAGAAATGAGGGGCAGAAAGGCCTCTTGCTGGATGTGGCCCGCACCCACACCCCGACCCTCTGCCCCCCCCCCCAACTCCCCCATCCAGACTGCTCTCAAACTTTGAAATGAAACTCACCCCCAGGGGCGGCTCGTTCCGCACCCTCGCCTCCCTCCGAGTGAAGATGCTCCCCCTTCAACATTTCACCTCCCACCCTTAACCCGTGACCTCTGGTTGTCGCCCAGCCCAGCCCCAGAGGGGGAAAGCCTGCTTGCATTGACCCTATCTCTACCCCTCATAGTTGTGTGTCAAATCTCCCCCTTCCTCCTAAATCCTGTTGCAACTTTCCTGTGATGCCCAACTTGAGAACATAAGCAATAGGAGCCGGAGTCGGCCAACCGCCCCATCGAGCCTGCCCCGCCATTCAACAAGATCATGGCTGATCTGTCCGTGAACTCAGCTCCATCTACCTGCCTTTTCCCCGTAACTCCTAATTCCCCTACTATGTAAAAACCTATCTAACTGTACCTTAAATATATTTAGTGAGCAAGCCTCAACTGCTTCCCTGGACAGAGAATTCTATGGATTCACCACCCTCTGGGAAAAACAGTTTCTCCTCATCTCCTTCCTAAATCTTCTCCCCTGTACCGTGAGGCAATGTCCCTTCGTTCTAGTCTCACCTCCCAATGGAAACAACTTTCCTGCTTCTGTCTTATCTGTCCTTTTCAAAGTTTTGTATCTTTCTATAAGATCCCCTCTCATCCTTCTGAATTCCAG
>NW_026778983.1:603193-618193 GCF_030144855.1 Hypanus sabinus
GTGTTGTGGATAGTGTGGAGGATTGTCGAAGATTGCAGAGACATTGATAGGATGCTGCAGAAGTGGGCTGAGAAATGGCCGATGGAGTTCGACCCGGAGAAGTGTGAGGTGGTACACTTTGGAAGGACAAACGCCAAGGCAGAGTACGAAGTAAATGGCAGGATATTTGGTAGTGTGGAGGAGCAGAGGGATCTGGGGGTACATGTCCACATAAGGTAGTTAATAAAGCTTATGGGGTGCCAGCTTTCATAAGTTGAGGGACAGAGTTTAAGAGTCGCGATGTAATGATGCAGCTCTATAAAACTCTGGTTAGGCCACACTTGGAGTACTGTGTCCAGTTCTGGTCGCCTCACTATAGGAAGGATGTGGAAGCATTGGAAAGGGTACAGAGGAGATTTACCAGGATGCTGCCTGGTTTAGAGAGTATGGATTATGATCAGAGATTAAGGGAGCTAAGGCTTTACTCTCTGGAGAGAAGGAGGATGAGAGGAGACACGATAGAGGTGTACAAGATATTAAGAGGAATAGACAGAGTGGACAGCCAGCGCCTCTTCCCCAGGGCACCACTGCTCAGTACAAGAGGACACGGCTTTAAGGTGAGGGGAGGGAAGTTCAAGGGGGATATTAGAGGAAGGTTTTTCACTCAGAGAGTGGTCGGTGCGTGGAATGCACTGCCCGAGTCAGTGGTGGAGGAGGATACACTAGTGAAGTTTAAGAGACTACTAGACAGGTATATGGAGAAATTAAAGGTGGGGGGTTATATGGGAGGGGCAGGGTTTGAGGGTCAGCACAACATTGTGGGCCGAAGGGCCTGTACTGTGCTGTACTGTTCTTGTTATTGGAAGATCGAGAAGTCGATCGGAGGCGACCCAGACGGACTGGAAGGTGGTGCTCCCCCAAGCTGAGTCACGATAGAAGAGGGGGCCATGGATGGACATGTGGGGATGGGAATGGGAACCGGAAGCCACCGGGAGATCCGGCTCGTTCTGGGGGACGGTCTCCCAGTCCAGACCAGGAGATGAACCCCGACAGTGCGCGGAAGACAACTCGCTCCGCAAATACACGGAGGGGGTAAAAAAAAAAGTAGGCAATTGATATCGAGGGCGTGAGACGAAGAATCCTGGAAAGTGAGTTTGTAAGTGACAGCATCCACTCGTTCTCCGCAGGCGTTGCCCGGTATCCCCAGATTTCCTTTACACAAGAGAGGAGTAGAACGAGGCCATTCGGCCCATCGAGCCTGTTCCGCCATTTCATCAGGGCCGATCCGTTTCCCCCCCCAAAACCCCATTCTCCTGCCTTCTCCCCCAAGCATTTCACACCCTGACTCATCAAGAATCCATCAAGCTCCGTCTTCATCACACCCAGAGATTCCAGAGCCCCTGGTGGGGACGAATTCCGCAGATTCACCACCCTCTGGGTGAAGAAATTCCTCCTCATCCCTGATCCAAATGGATATCCCTCTATTCTGAGGCTGTGCCCTCTGGTCCTAGACTCCCCCACTATAGGAAACATCCTCTCCACATCCACTCTATCAGTGTCCTCTGGTCCTAGACTCCCCCACTATAGGAAACATCCTCTCCACATCCACTCGATCTGTGCCCTCTGGTCCTAGACTCCCCCACTATAGGAAACATCCACTCCACACTCACTCTATCTGTGTCCTCTGGTCCCAGACTCCCCCACCATGGGAAACATCCTCTCCACATCCACTCTATCTGTGTCCTCTGGTCCTAGACTCCCCCACTATAGGAAACATCCTCTCCACATCCACCCTATCTGTGTCCTCTGGTCCCAGACTCCCCCACCATGGGAAACATCCTCTCCACATCCACTCTATCTGTGATCCTAGACTCCCCCACTATAGGAAACATCCTCTCCACATCCACCCTATCTGTGTCCTCTGGTCCTAGACTCCCACACTACAGGAAACATCCTCTCCACATCCACTCTATCTGTGTCCTCTGGTCCTAGACACCCCCACTATAGGAAACATCCTCTCCTCATCCACTCTATCTGTGGCCTCTGGACCTAGACTCTCCCACTATAGGAAACATCCTCTGCACACCCACTCTATCTGTGTCCTCTGGTCTTGGACTCTACCCCCCCCCCCCCGATGAGTTTCAATGAGATCTCCCCTCATTCCTCTAAAATCCATTGAGTACAGACCCAGAGCCATCAAACGCTCCTTAAATAATAAGCCTTTTGTATTCTTGAAACTCCTTTGAACCCACTCCAATGTCAGCACGTCCCTTCTTAGATAAACCGCTCGCCAGTGCCGCGGCATTACAGCCTCGATCTTATCATCCAGTCCTCTCGAAGCGAACGCCAGCGTTCGCCTTCCTCACCAGGCCCACTCGACCTACGAGTCATCTGGCGCGGCATCTCGTTCGTCCCTCAGCGCTGCCTTGGACCGGGATGGCGCTTGGCAGAGTTTTCTGGCGGGCTAGCGGTAAAGGAGCGCCTTTACGTCGGTGCTGAGATATCTGCACCCTGCTCTGACCGTTATGTGGGTTTTGTGTGCTGGGCATGGCTGCTGGCTTTGTGTTTCGTCCCTTGCCCTCCCCCCTCCGGGAGAAACGCTGTCTTGTATCCCTGTGTAGGGTTCAATGGCGGTTAAACTTGACCTTCTGTAACAGCACGGACAACGTTCCTATTTGTACACGAAGGGCGCTCGGCCACACGGACGAGTCGCCACGTGGAAGTCTCTCCCGATTGAAGCCAATTCTCTCACTTGTCTCGATGGGCCAAATGGCCGAATTCTACTCCCACGTCTCCTGGTCTTGTGGTCGTTCCCAGAGAGATAGGGCTGGCGGCACGTAGCGTAGAGAGCCTACCCCCCCCCCCGGTAACGCAGTGGTCAGCACAACGCTTTACGGTACCAGCGACCCGGGTTCGATTCCCGCTGCTGCCTGTAAGGAGTCCGCATGCTCTCCCAGTGACCGTGCGGGGTCCCCCCCCCCCCCACGGTAGGCTGACTGTTCAGTGTAAATCACCCTGTGGTTAGGCGAGGGTTAAATCAGGGATAAAATACATTTTACAAAATATGCTGTCGAACCGTGCTCTGTGTGTGTGAGAGTGAGTGTGATAGATTGTGACCTGCAGGCACTGTGTTGGATGTTGGGGTGGGCTAGAATAGAAATGAGGGGCAGAAAGGCCTCTTGCTGGATGTGGCCCGCACCCACACCCCGACCCTCTGCCCCCCCCCCAACTCCCCCATCCAGACTGCTCTCAAACTTTGAAATGAAACTCACCCCCAGGGGCGGCTCGTTCCGCACCCTCGCCTCCCTCCGAGTGAAGATGCTCCCCCTTCAACATTTCACCTCCCACCCTTAACCCGTGACCTCTGGTTGTCGCCCAGCCCAGCCCCAGAGGGGGAAAGCCTGCTTGCATTGACCCTATCTCTACCCCTCATAGTTGTGTGTCAAATCTCCCCCTTCCTCCTAAATCCTGTTGCAACTTTCCTGTGATGCCCAACTTGAGAACATAAGCAATAGGAGCCGGAGTCGGCCAACCGCCCCATCGAGCCTGCCCCGCCATTCAATGAGATCATGGCTGATCTGTCCGTGAACTCAGCTCCATCTACCTGCCTTTTCCCCGTAACTCCTAATTCCCCTACTATGTAAAAACCTATCTAACTGTACCTTAAATATATTTAGTGAGCAAGCCTCAACTGCTTCCCTGGACAGAGAATTCTATGGATTCACCACCCTCTGGGAAAAACAGTTTCTCCTCATCTCCTTCCTAAATCTTCTCCCCTGTACCGTGAGGCAATGTCCCTTCGTTCTAGTCTCACCTCCCAATGGAAACAACTTTCCTGCTTCTGTCTTATCTGTCCTTTTCAAAGTTTTGTATCTTTCTATAAGATCCCCTCTCATCCTTCTGAATTCCAGAGAGCACAGTCCCAGGCGACTCGATCGCTCCTCGTAGGTTAACCCCTTCATCCCCCGGAATCAACCTGGTGAGCCTCCTCTGCACCGCCTCCAAAGCCAGTCTATCCTTCCTCACTTATGGAGACCAGAACTGCAGGCGGTACTCCAGGTGTGGCCTCACCAGCACCCTGTATAGTTGCAGCGTGACCTCCCTGTTCTTGAATTCAATCCCTCCAGCAATGAAGGACAACATCCCATTTGCCCTCTTAATAACCTGTTGTACCTGCAAGCTGACTTCCTGCATTTCATGCACAAGCACTCCCAAGTCTCTCTGCACGACCTCATGCTGCGATCTTTCACCATTTAGATAATAACCTGCTCTCCTATTATTCCTTCCAACGTGGATGATCTCACATTTATCAACGTTGTGTTCCATCTGCCAGACCTTGGCCCGCTGACTTAACGTATCTCTATCCCTCTGGAGACTCTCCACATCCTCTGTCTTTGCCCAAGTCTCTGTGAAAACTTGTTCTCCCGCTGTGTGTGCCTCCCGACATTTTCTCTGCAGCGTTGCAGGTGCAAAAGAAAAACCTTTTTAGCTTTGCCAAAGTCAGAATCCTTTCACCTTGCATCCCGGCCTGCCGTACGGCCGGCGGCCCGCCGGGGGGCGCTGTTGCCACGCGGTCCCGCTCCCTCAGCGGCGCCGTGCAGACTGGAGGCGCTTTGGGAAGTTTTACAACCCAGTGGATCCGACCCCCAAAACATGCCCCAGTGCCCTGAGATTGAACCCCGTGTCGGATGCCACGCAGGGCCCTGGGCTCCCGGCTGAAGCAACACAACTAACTCAATTTTTTCAACACACACACACACACACACACACACACACACACACACACACACACACACACACTCACTCACTCACTCACTCACTCACTCACTCACTCACTCACTCACTCACTCTCACACACACACACACACACACTCTCACACATACACTCACACTCACACACACTCTCACACACACACACACACACACACACACTCTCACACTCACACACTCACTCACACACACACACACACACACTCTCACACATACACTCACACTCACACACACTCTCACACACACACACATACACTCTCACACACACACACACTCACACACACTCTCACACACACACACTCTCTCACACTCACACACTCACTCACACACACACACACACACACACACTCTCACACATACACTCACACTCACACACACTCTCACACAGACACACACACACACACACTCTCACACACACACTCACACACACACACATACACTCTCACACACACACACACACACATACACTCTCACACACACACTCACACACACACACATACACTCTCACACACACACACACACATACACTCTCACACACACACATACACTCACACTCACACACACTCTCACACACACACACTCACACACACACACACTCACACACACACACACTCACACACACACACACACATACACTCACACACACTCACACACACACACTCACACACACACACACACACACTCACACACACACTCACACACACACTCACACACACACTCACACACACACTCACACACATACACTCTCACTCACACACACACACACACACTCTTGAGGCGCTTTGGGAAGTTTTACAACCCAGTGGATCCGACCCCCAAAACATGCCCCAGTGCCCTGAGATTGAACCCCGTGTCAGATGCCACGCAGGGCCCTGGGCTCCTGGAATTTCTTTTGGGAGAAGCCCAGCAATTCATTTTCCCACTCTCATTGGTGTCGGGTCCAACTCCAAAACCACTCGTCCCCCGGCTCTCAGACAAGTTCTTCGAGGCCGCGGGCCAAGATCAAACCCGTGTCGGCCCTCTCCCCGGCCGAGACCGCATCAAAGCTGAGGATATTTCCATGGAAAAGAAGAGTGTATTCCCGTGTGAAGCCAACCTACTTTCCAGGGCCCCTGCCCCTCCCTCTTCAGTCCCGACGAAGGGTCTCGGCCCGACACGTTGACTGCTCCTCTCCACGGATGCTGCCCGGCCGGCTGAGTTCCTCCGGCGTTTATTTGTCCCCGGCACCTGCAGTGTACCCTTGCGTTAACTCCGGAGGGGACCGGGGCGGGCGAGAGCCGCCGGGGCCGGACCGCCTGGCGCTCAGGCGACGGGCGCCAACGGTCAAAACACGAAGATGGCGGGGAACTTTTCAGCCGGGCCGCTGGAAGTCCGAAATCGCCTCGGAGCGGGCAAGTCACTTCCGGCGGGAGGTTCTGGGGGGGTCTCGCAGTTCAGTCCCAAGTTTACTCCCGAGGTCCAGGCTTGCGGGCATCCACGAAGGACCGGCCCCCCACCCCTCCCCCGACAGGGCAGACGACCAGCGCGAGAAAGACAACGGACTAAAAGCAAATAATAATAATAATAGTAATTGATAAATAAGCAATAAATGCAGAGAACAAGAGACGAAGAATCCTTGAAAGTAAAAGCCATGTCCACTCCTTCTCCAGAGGCGTGGCCCGGTATCTCCAGATGCCCTTATTTTTTTAATATGTAACACAGGAGCAGAATTAGGCCGCTCGGCCCATCGAGTCCGCTCCGCCATCTCATCGCGACCGATCCAATTTTATTTTCTTCTCAACCCCAGTTCTCCCGACTTCTCCCCGTCGCTCATCAGCCCTCTGCCTTACAAAGCCTAGGCATTACAATCTTGCTGTGAGAGTCCGGCCCCCGCCGTCTGTAGTGAATGTTCAGGTCGCACCATCAGCTGCGGCCGGACTGGCCTGCCGTACCGCCGGCGGCCAGCAGGGGGCGCCGCTGCCACACAGTCCCGCTCACTTGGCCGTGGCCTCAAACTGAGGCGCTTTCACAACCCGGAAATATCCGATCCAAATCTGTTACACGGCCAAGGACATTGTGTTCGCAGCGAGAGCACAGAAGCTTCTTCACACCCGAGTACATTTATAATCGGTGCACGGGGTGAACACGCAGGTGAACTGCTTAATCAGGCCGTGGCAAAAGCTGACGCAGTTGTGGGTCGTGAGGCCGCGGGATCCGCCAGTCAGATGGAAATGTGGGCGGTGAAATGGCAGATGCAGTTTAATTTGGACGATCGGGAGGTGGTGCACATGAACAGGACAAAGCTAGGAGGGAAGCTCCCTGACAAGAGGGAGTGGGTGTAGAGAGGACATTTCTTGTACTGGTGGAGTCTAGGACCAGAGGAAACAGATAGAGAGGATGTGGAGAGGATGTTTCCTATAGTGGGGGAGACTAGGACCAGAGGACACAGATAGAGTGGATGTGGAGAGGATGTTTCCTGTACTGGTGGAGTCTAGGACCAGAGGACACCGATAGAGTGGATGTGGAGAGGATGTTTCCTGTACTGGTGGAGTTGGGGACCAGAGGATACAGATAGAGTGGGTGTGGAGAGGATGTTTCCTGTACTGGTGGAGTCTAGGACCAGAGGACACAGATAGAGTGGATGTGGAGAGGATGTTTCCTATAGTGGGGGAGTCTAGGACCAGAGGACACCGATAGAGTGGATGTGGAGAGGATGTTTCCTGTACTGGTGGAGTTGGGGACCAGAGGATACAGATAGAGTGGGTGTGGAGAGGATGTTTCCTGTACTGGTGGAGTCTAGGACCAGAGGACACAGATAGAGTGGATGTGGAGAGGATGTTTCCTATAGTGGGGGAGTCTAGGACCAGAGGACACAGATAGAGTGGATGTGGAGAGGATGTTTCCTATATTGGGGGAGTCTAGGACCAGAGGACACAGATAGAGTGGGTGTGGAGAGGATGTTTCCTATAGTGGGGGAGTCTAGGACCAGAGGATACAGATAGAGTGGGTGTGGAGAGGATGTTTCCTGTACTGGTGGAGTCTAGGACCAGAGGACACAGATAGAGTGGGTGTGGAGAGGATGTTTCCTATAGTGGGGGAGTCTAGGACCAGAGGACACAGATAGAGTGGATGAGGAGAGGATGTTTCCTATAGTGGGGGAGTCTAGGACCAGAGGACACAGATAGAGTGGAGCAGTATTAGGCCATTCGGCCCATCGATTCTGTTCCATCATGGCTGATTTATCACCCTTCTCAAACCCCTTTGTCCTGCCTTCTCCCCGTAATTTGCAGATTTGCTCCTGTCAGTGAGGCAGCGTCCATTCGGCAGAGGGCAAGAAGAAGCTGTCACCCACTGATTGCCTCAATCTGCGTGCAGGGACAAGTTACTGAAAACTCGAAGCAATACAAGAGATTCTGCAGAGGCTGGAAATCCAGAGCAACACATACACACACAGACACACACACTCACAGACATGCACACACTCACAGACATGCACACACACACACACACACACACACACACACACACACACACACACTCACACACACACACACACACACACACACTCACACACACACACACACACACACTCACAGACACACACACTCACAGACATGCACACACACACACCCACACACACACTCACACACACACACTCACACACACTCACAGACACACACTCACACAGTCGCACACACACACAGTCACACTCACACTCACACACACACACTCACACACACACACTCACACACACTCACAGACACACAGACACAGTCACACTCACACTCACACACACACACTCACACACACTCACAGACACACAGACACAGTTGCACACACACACAGTCACTCACACTCACACACACACACACACACGCACACACACACAGTCACACACACACACACACACACACACTCACACACTTGTTGACGGAGAGGAATAAACGGATGCTGTGTCTGCCCGAGTTCTTTTGTCAGGACTGCTGATTAGTGTCTGCCCGAAACGAAGGCTATTTATTCCCCTCCGCAGATGCTGCCAGACCTGCTGGATTCGAGCTTGGATCGGGTTCGGTTGGTTCCCCACACGCACAGGGTGAACGAAACCGGTTGAAGTTCCAATCGAGTTAACAAGATTGCTTCTGCACCGAGACGAGGCCGAGACTGGTGACTCGTCTAAATTGTTCACTTGTTATCCGCTCTGGAGTAACTGACAGTGTCTTCCCCAGCAGAGGTTTCGTCAGCCGTTCCCCCGACCCCGCCTGGGCTGAGGTGCCAACAGAGCTCCAGAGCACAGTACAGGCCCTTCGGCCCGCAATTTTGTGCCGACCTTTTCTAACCTACTGCGAGATCAATCGAGCCTTTCCCTCTCGCATCGGCCTCCATTTTTCTACTTGACCCGCTGAGTTCCTCCAGCATTTTGTGTGGGGGTGTGTGTGTCCGTGTTGTTTGTTCTGTTTTCTGCAGAGCCCAGCGCCTATTGCCCCTGCTACGGAGTCGTTCAGGAGCGACCTGTTGAGATCCTGTAAGCCGAACCCCGAGGACGTGGCAGTGGCCAGTTCGGGTAACGGTGACGACCCGCGGACAGTTGATGGGACTGTTCTCTCCCCCCTCTCTTTAAACCGGCCTCTGCTACTTACCTGTGGGCGGACGAGGCCCTGCTGCTTTGCGTTTTGAGGTCGCGCTTTCTTTTTGGCGATCTTCCTCCCTCGCGGTCTCCGTCGCTCGACCGGCCCGCCGAGCGAGATCAAAGTCGCCGAGAGAGCGCGGGTGGCCGGCGGCCCCCTGCCTGTGTCTGACCAGCTCCCTCTCGCTCGCTGGGTCTGGGGGGCTCGGGCGTGGTTCGATCGGTGTGCGGTTTGCGCAGGGTACCTGTTTTTGAAAGAACTCTGCAGTTCTCTGTGCGTTTCTGCTTAATCGATTTAAAAAAAATAAATTTCTGTTTTGCGCCATCTGATTGGGGCAGTCTCCCCCTCCCTTGCCAGTCAACGAGCGACACCGCGCCAACTGGAGCGGAGCAGACCACCTCTCCGACGTTTCGAGGCTTCTGAGGCTTGGCGGCGTTCTGCGCGTTTCTTGTCGGAGGGCGTGTAAACCCTACCACCTCGAGGTCTGCTCGCTCGCGGGCGGCCTCAGAGCAAGGAAGCCGGAGGAACCCCGATTAAATAAGAATAACAGACCACTGCAAAGAGGGAGAAAGTAGGAAAGTACAAATCGTGCCAACAGCAGCTTTCTGAGCCGAAACGGAGTCCCGAGATCGGAACCGTGGAGCAGCCCGGAGTAGGCCCGAAGCCTCACGTATCAGCGGGCACGGGGCATAACAGCCTCCGTAGCCTGAGCGCCGCGGAGGTGACCGTCGCGGGGAGCGGCTCTCGTTCCCACCGGCGCCCTGCCCTTTCCGCCTGTCTGGGCCTGCGCCTGAATCCAACGGGTACGTTCAGCGTCGGAGAAGTGTGTGCAATGTACGCCCTGAAATTCTCTTTCTTCGCGAACGCCCACGAAAACGGACGAGTGGCCCCAAAGAGTGAGTGACAGTTAAACGTTAGAACCCCAAAACCGTCCCACCAGCTCCCCCCTCCCACGCACAAGCAACGACACACCCTCCCCCCCACCGGCAAAAAAAAATGCCATTGGCCCCCTCCCACCGAGCACCCAATAAGCACCAGTAAAGACACGGACTTGCAGAACCCCAAAGACTACTCGTTCACCCGGTATTTGACACACCACCGGCTCTCTCTCTCTCCCTGATAAGGGGGAAAGAGGTGTCCCTGTCTCACAGCGAGGGGGGGAGACGTAACAAACAACTCGCCGCTTTACGGTGTTGAGAGTCTGTTGCGTCACTTTTCCCAAGTTCCGCCCCAGAAATGCGCAGTGTTACTCCCAACGTTCCCGACGTTCCTTGTTCTCCCGCGACACCTCAGTCAGCAGCGGCACCGGCCTGGAATCCGCCCGGCTCCGGAGCCACGGAAATCCGGTGCCCCGGTGGCTAGCTGGTCCTCCAGGCCGCATCCTGGGCGTATCGAAAAGCGGCCGGTCGTCGGGCCCCGAGAGCGGGTCCCGTTCCCGCGGAGAACCGGAGTCAGCGTGTGACTCCGGGTCGGGGTCTTCGAGAGAACCCTGGGAGGCGAAAATAGAGACATCAAAGATGGAAATAGAGCTGTTTCCAAAGATGCAAGCGAAGGAGACGCTATTGAGCGCCATCTTGACTTTGCTCTGCACTCCGAGTCCTGGCGGGTCCGGCAACCGAACACCGAAAGGCTCCTGTGCTCTGGAGGGAGGCCCGAACGTCACAGAAGGTGAGCGAAATTGGCTCTCGCCTCCGACCTGGGTCAGTGTTTTAATTGTCTAAACAGCACATTGTACCTCGTACTAGGACTTTGGCACCACTGCTGAGAAAGGCTTCGGGCCTAGACTATCCCATCCAGCGACTCGCTCCAGGCCTAGACCAGGCTGCCCAGTGACTCACTCCAGGCCCAGATATCACCGTCCAGTGACCCATTCTGGGCCTAGACTACGGCATCCAGCGACTTTTGAATCGGGAGCAAGTTACAGCTTGTGATTCAGCTGGGAGCTCAGAGAATTCGACCGTGTAGGTAGGATTTAAGCCTACCTGGTCAATACCTGTGGAGGAGGGGGGACTGCGCAGGCGCGAGTGACGTCAGCGTCGAGCGGGCAGTGGAGTCCGTGGAAGCAGAGTCCTGGGCTTCGGCGTAAGGGGGCTTCGGTAAGCCTGGGTGATTCCTCGCCCAGGGGAAGAAGGTAAGGTCGCTAGGTGCTTTTTAGACTTATTCTGTTATTTCAGTTCAGGTATGGGGGAGACAGTCAGAGCAGTGGTGTGCTCCGTATGCAGTATGTGGGAGGTCAGGGTCAACACAGTTGTCCCTGATGACCACACCGGCAAGAGGTGCGTCCAGCTGCAGCTCCTATCAGCCCGAGTTAGGGAGTTGGAGCAGGAGCTGGATGAACTACGGATCATTCGGGAGGTGGAGGCAGAGATAGATAGGAGTTATCAGGAGGTAGTCACACCAAAAAACCAAGAAGTAGACAGATGGGTGACAGTCCAGAGAGGCAGGGGGAGCAGGCAGAGAGAGCAGAGCACCCCTGCGGCCATTCCCATTAACAATAAGTATACCGTACTGGATACTGTTGATGGGGATGACCTACCAGGAATGAGTTGTAGTGGTCCTGCCTCTGGCACAGAGGTTGAACCCTCAACTAGAAAGGGGAGGAGGGAAGAGAAGAGAGCGATAGTTTTAGGGGACTATAGTTAGGGGGGCAGATAGGAGATTTTGTGGGGCAGATCGGGAGTCTCGGATGGTATATTGCCTCCCTGGTGCCAGGGTCCGGGACATCTCAGATCGGGTGCAGGCTATTCTTGAGAACGAGGGCATGAACCCAGATGTAGTGGTCCATGTAGGGACCAACAATGTAGGTAAGGTGAGTGAGGGGGTCCTGCTTAGAGAGTTCAAGGAGTTAGGAGTGAAGCTGAAAGGCAGGACCTCCAGGGTGACAATCTCGGGATTGCTACCTGTGCCACGTGCGAGTGAGGCGAAGAATAGAATGATTATGCACATTAATACGAGGCTGAGAGCATGGTGCAGGAAGGAAGGGTTCAGGTTTTTGGATAATTGGTCTTTGTTCCAGGGACATTGGGATCTGTTTCGAAGGGATGGTCTACATCTGAACCGGTGGGGTACTAACATTCTTGCAGGAGTATTTGCCAGTGCTGCTCGGGGGGGGTTTAAACTAGATGTGCAGGGGGCAGGGATCCAGATCCAGAGGGTTGGTCAGAAGGTGCATGGGGTTAAATGTGTACAAGGTTTGGGTGATCTTGAGAAGGTCATCAAAATTCAGGGTGCAATTTGCCCGATGGAAGTTCAAGGAGCTGGGTTAGGTACAGTAGACAATGTTTTAAGCAAAGAGAGGAGGAATGGGCTAAGAATTCTATACTTGAATGCGCGTAGTGTCAGAAATAAGACAGATGAGCTTGAAGCTCAGATAAAATTGGGGAACTACGATATTGTTGGGATTACGGAGACATGGCTGCAAGGGGATCAGGCCTGGGAATTGAGTGTACCAGGGTATACGTGCTATCGTAGAGACAGAAATATGGGAAGAGGGGGTGGGGTGGCCCTGTTGGTGAGGAATGAGATTCAGTCCTTAGCAAGAGGTGACTTGGGAACAGGGGAAGTAGAGTCTGTGTGGATTGAGCTGAGGAACAGTAAGGGTAAGAAGACCCTAATGGGTGTTGTGTACAGGCCCCCAAACAGTAGCATGGATATTGGGTACAAGTTGATTAGGGAGTTAACATTGACATGTGCTAAAGGTAATGCAGTCGTTATGGGAGATTTCAACATGCAGGTGAACTGGGAGAATCAGGTAGGTGCTGGACCCCAGGATAGGGAGTTTGTGGAGTGTCTAAGGGATGTATTTTTGGAACAGCTTGTGCTTGAGCCAACCAGGAACGAGGCTATTTTGGACTTGGTGATGTGTAATGAACAGGAATTGATAAGTGATCTTGAAGTAAAGGAGCCATTAGGAAGTAGTGATCATAACATGATAAGTTTTTATCTACAATTTGAGAGGGATAAGGGCAGATCAGAGGTGTCAGTGTTGCAATTAAATAAAGGAGACTACGGAGCCATGAGGGATGAGCTGGCCAAAGTTAAATGGGCGGATGCCCTGGCAGGAAAGACAGTGGATCAGCAGTGGCAGATATTCTTGGGCATAATACAAAAGATGCAAATGCAGTTCATTCCAATGAGAAGGAAGGATTCAAAGAGGGGGAAGGGGCCACAGTGGTTGACAAAGGAAGTCAGAGATTGTATAGCATTAAAGAAAAAGAAGTATGACAGGGCTAAGATGAGTGGGAATACAGATGATTGGGAAAGTTTTAAGGAACAGCAGATCTTAACTAAAAAAGCAATACGGAGAGAAAAAATCAGGTATGAGCTCAGTCTAGCCAGGAATATAAAAGGGGATAGCAAAAGCTTTTTTAGCTATGTAAAGAGAAAGAAGATAGATAAGAACAATGTTGGCCCCTTGAAGAATGAATTGGGAGAAATTGTTATGGGAAACAGGGAAATGGCAACAGAATTTAATGCGTACTTTAGATCTGTCTTCACCAGGGAGGACACAAGCAATCTCCCAGATGTATGGATGGGCCAGGGTCATAAGATATCAGAGGAATTGAGACAGATTGACATTAGGAAAGAAACTGTGATGAGTAGACTGGTAGGACTGAAGGCTAATAAATCCCCGGGTCCAGATGGTCTGCATCCGAGGGTTCTAAAAGAGGTGGCTCAGGAAATTGCGGATGCATTGGTAATCATTTTCCAATGTTCCTTAGATTCAGGATCAGTTCCTGAAGATTGGAGAGTGGCTAATGTTATCCCACTTTTCAAGAAGGGAGGGAAGGAGAAAACGGAGAACTAGCGCCCTGTTAGCCTAACGTCAGTCGTGGGGAAGATGCTTGAGTCCATTATTAAGGACGAAATAGTGGCACATCTAGATGGCAGAAATAGGATTAGGCCGAGCCAGCATGGATTTACCAAGGGCAAATCATGCTTGACTAATCTGTTGGAGTTTTTTGAGGGAGTAACAAGGATGTTAGACGAGGGTAAGCCAGTGGATGTTGTGTACCTAGATTTTCAGAAGGCATTCGATAAGGTGCCACATAGGAGATTGGTGAGTAAAATCAGAGCTCATGGCATTGGGGGCAGGGTTTCAACATGGATAGAAAACTGGTTGGCAGATAGAAAGCAAAGGGTAGCAGTGAATGGGTGTTTCTCAGACTGGCTGGAGGTGACTAGTGGGGTACCACAGGGCTCTGTATTGGGACCACAGCTCTTTACGATTTATGTCAATGATTTAGATGAGGGCATTGAAAACTATATCAGCAAGTTTGCTGACGATACTAAACTGGGTGGCAGTGTGACATGCGAAGAGGACGTTAGGAGAATACAGGGAGACTTGGATAGGCTGAGTGAGTGGGCAGATACTTGGCAGATGTCATTCAATGTGAATAAATGTGAAGTTATCCACTTTGGAAGCAGGAACAAGAGGGCAGAGTATTGTCTGAACGGTGTAGAGTTAGGTAAGGGAGAAATGCAAAGAGATCTAGGAGTCCTAGTTCACCAGTCAATGAAGGTGAATGAGCAATTGCAACAGGCAGTGAAGAGGGCAAATGGAATGTTGGTCTTTGTTACAAGGGGAATTGAATACAAGAGCAAAGATGTCCTTTTGCATTTGTACAGGGCCCTGGTGAGACCACAC
>NW_026778983.1:625693-628193 GCF_030144855.1 Hypanus sabinus
AGGCCACGGTTTAAGAATAAGGGGTAGGCCATTTAGAACGGAGTTGAGGAAAAACTTTTTCACCCAGAGAGTGGTGGATATGTGGAACGCTCTGCCCCAGAAGGCAGTGGAGGCCAAGTCTCTGGATGCTTTCAAGAGAGAGTTAGATAGAGCTCTTAAAGATAGCGGAGTCAGGGGATACGGAGAGAGGGCAGGAACGGGGTTACTGATTGTGGATGGTCAGCCTTGATCACAGTGAATGGCGGGGCTGGCTCGAAGGGCTGAATGGCCTACTCCTGCACCTACTGTCTATTCCAACCCCCCTACCAGATTTCAATGGTTTTCCCGAACGATAGCATGTGTAAATTTGGAGCGGTACCATGGACCCCTCAGTTAAAGTTGAAGAAACGTGGAGGCCATTTATTCAATGTTTTCACATGATGTGAGCTGACCCTTTCTGAATCCTTTTTTAGTTATTTTTTTTGTTCATGCAATCATAATCGATTGAAAACGGACGCGGGAGCGCGGAGGGACATCGGGAAATCTCCAGGAAGACCTTCTTCGTTGCTGCTGCTGCTGCTTTGAGGTCCGGGACTCTGCTGGGAAGAACAGGCCCCCAGTCCTCGGGGTCGCGTTGCCGATGGCCGCTGGCGGGGCCGTCTTAATACGCCCGGCAGAGGGTGGTGCTCGGAGAAGCTGTGCCGGAGGGGATAGTCGTCGGCTCGGAGGTTCGACGGACTCGGAGTCCGCTGCGGTCAGGTCGCTTTCACTGTGTGCTGCGTCTGCGAGGCTGGGTTCGACGGAGCTTTCGTTGTCAGCTGCGTCCGCGAGGCTGAGTTGGGCGGCGCCGTGGAAGTCCGTAGCGGGGGTATTCCCTTCTGCCGCCAGCGTGGGATGGTGAGTCTGTCGGGACCCTGGGGACTTGTGGAAACTGTGTGGTGATTTCTATTGAACTTATAGTCCTTTAACATCTTCGGACTATTTTTACTGTGCCCATGGTCTGTTTTTTTTTATCAATTATGCTATTGTCTGCACTGTTGTGACTATGTGGTTTTGTGCGGGTCTTGTAGCTTTAGTTTTTGGTCTTGTTCTGTCTGGTGGTTGGAGCTCCTTTCCGGGGAACGTGCTAAGACGGTAGCGCGATATTAATACGCAGCAGCCTCTCCGGACTCTGGACTGGGGATTGCCAAACGTAACGTGGATTTTCTGGTGTAGTCTGTTTCGCCGTGTGCTGTTGTGATATCATTCGGGGGAAACGTTGTCTCATTTTTTAACCGCGTTGCATTTGTGGTTTCTAAATGACAAATAAACTGAATCTGAATGTATAGAGGAGTGGAGTTAATGACAAATTATAATTTACTTTTTCTTAGTTCAGGGTTTTATTTCTCTCTTTCTGCAAAATATCTTTTTCATGGTTAATTACTAAGAGATTGGGAGGCTAAACTTCATTTGTTACCTGGAATATGTGCTGACAGTTATGAATGTAATCCCGATCTCTATGTACCATTATCAATATTGATATGTTTATGAGTTTGAAATTTAATAGAAAGGTTGAACAAGAGAGATTTAACCGCCTTATACATGCACTGCCTCGGAGGTCCTGGAAGCGTTCGGCAGGGTGGCTGCTGAGCAATATCTGACCTTCACAGGGGTTAGACAGTAGACAGTAGGGGCAGGAGTAGGCCATTCAGCCCTTCGAGCCAGCCCCGCCATTCACTGTGATCAAGGCTGACCATCCACAATCAGTAACCCCGTTCCTGCCCTCTCCCCGTATCCCCTGACTCCGCTATCTTTAAGAGCTCTATCTAACTCTCTCTTGAAAGCATCCAGAGACTTGGCCTCCACTGCCTTCTGGGGCAGAGCGTTCCACATATCCACCACTCTCTGGGTGAAAAAGTTTTTCCTCAACCCCGTTCTAAATGGCCTACCCCTTATTCTTAAACCGTGGCCTCTGGTTCTGGACTCCCCCCAACATCAGGAACATGTTTCCTGCCTCTAGCGTGTCCAATCCCTTAATAATCTTATATGTTTCAATCAGATCCCCTCTCATCCTTCTAAATTCCAGTGTATACAAGCCCAGTCGCTCCAATCTTTCAACATATGACAGTCCCGCCATTCCGGGAATCAACCTCGTGAACCTACGCTGCACTTCCTCAATAGCAAGAATGTCCCTCCTCAAATTTGGAGACCAAAACTGAACACAATACTCCAGGTGGGGTCTCACCAGGGCCCTGTACAGCTGCAGAAGGACCTCTTTACTCCTATACTCAACTCCCCTTGTTATAAAGGCCAACATGCCATTAGCTTTCTTCACTGCCTGCTGTACCTGCATGCTTACTTTCATTGACTGAAGTACATCTAGATCTCATTGTACTTCCCCCTTTCCTAACTTGACACCATTTAGATAATAACCTGCCTTCCTGTCCTTGCCACCAAAGTGGATAACCTCACATTTGTCCACATTAAACTGCCATACATTTGCCCACTCACCCAAACTGTCCAAGTCACCCTGCATTCTCAT
>NW_026778983.1:635693-670693 GCF_030144855.1 Hypanus sabinus
ACACACACACACTCACACGCACACACACTCACACACACACACACACGCACACACACACACTCACACACACACTCACACGCACACACACTCACACACACACACTCACACATACACACTCACACAGACCCACCACTCTCTGGGTGAAAAAGTTTTTCCTCAACTCCGTTCTAAATGGCCCCTACCCCTTATTCTTAAACTGTGGCCTCTGGTTCTGGACTCCCCCAAAATCAGAAATATGTTTCCTTCCTCTAGCGTGTCCAATCCCTTGATAATCTTACATCCCCTCTCATCCTTCTAAATTCCAGTGTATACAAGCCCAGTCACTCCAATCTTTCAACAAATGACAGTCCCGCCATTCTGGGAATCAACCTCGTAAACCTACACTGCACTCCCTCAATAGCAAGAATGTCCCTCCTCAAATTTGGAGACCAAAACTGAACACAATACTCCAGGTGGGGTCTCACCAGGGCCCTGTACAGCTGCAGAAGGACCTCTTTGCTCCTGTACTCAACTCCCCTTGTTATGAAGGCCAAAATGCCATCAGCTTTCCTCACTGCCTGCTGTACCTGCATGCTTGCTTTCATTGACTGATGAACAAGGACACCTAGATCTCGTTGTACTTCCCCTTTTCCTAACTTGACTCCATTTAGATAGTAATCTGCCTTCCTGTTCTTGCCACCAAAGTGGATAACCTCACGTTTATCCACATTAAACTGCATCTGCCATACATCTGCCCACTCACCCAACCCAACAGTTGGGTTCTGCAACTCAAGGGCACAGTTTCGGAAGGCTGAGTCGGTTGTGCAGCTTTCGAGGCCCAGCGCGGAATTGGGCCTCCGAGCTGCACCCACCCAACAGCCTGATCATGCAGCAGTTTGCAATGACCGATCGGCCTGCCTTATTAAGAAAGCGGAGCACCCGGAGGAAACCCATGCGGTCACGGACGGGTGGAGAAGGGGACAAACTTCTCGCAGGCAGGCAGCGGCAATGGGAAACCAAACCCGGGTCCTCCGCGGAACGAGGCCGGGCACAGCCAGCAACCAACCCAGAGCGACGGGACGCGGGCCCTCCGACCCCCCCCCCCCCCCCGGAACGGGGCGGGCAGTGCGGGCGGACTCCGCTGGGTCCTGTGGAGACCGCCACCGTCTGAGTGTGCTCGCCCCTCTCCCTGCGTGGGAGCGTTGCAGGGGAGCGGGGAAAGAGCTGGAGCAGAAGAGGCAATGGGCTGCAGGCTCACAGGGACACAAGAGACAGGAGCCGGAGTCGGCCATTCGGCCCGTCGAGCCTGCTCCGCCATTCAATAAGATCACGGCTGATCTGGCCACAGACTCATCTCCAACTTCCTGCCTTTATCCCGTCACCCTTAATCCCCCTCCTGTGCAAAAATCTATCCAACCTTGTCTTAAATATATTTACTGAGGCAGCCTCCACTGCTTCATCGGGCAGAGAATTCCACAGATTCATCACTCTCTGCGAAAAGCAATTCCTCCTCATCTCCGTCCTCAATCTACTCCCCTGAATCTGGAGGTTACGTCCCTTAGTTCTAGTCTCACCTACCAGGGGAAACAACTTTCCTGCCTCTACATTATAGAAACATAGAAAACCTACGGCACAGCACAGGCCCACAAAGCTGCATCCAACATGCACTTACTTTAGAAATTACCTAGGCTTACCCACAGCCCCTCTAATTTTCCAAGCTCCAGACTCCCATCCAGGAGTCTCTTAAAAGACCCTGTCGTATCTGCCTCCACCACCGTCACCGGCAGCCCATTCCACGCACTCACCACTCTCTGAGTAAAAAACTCACCCCTGACATCCCCTCTGTACCTACTTTCAATTTCCTTAAAACTCTGCCCTCTCGTGTTAGCCAGTTCAGCCCTGGGTGAAAAAAAAGCCCCTGACTATCCACACGATCGATGCCTCCATCCCTTTCATAACTTTATATGTTTCTATAAGATCTCTCCCTATTATTAACCTTCTGAATTCCAGGGAGTACAGTCCCAGGTGACTCAATCTCTCCTCGTAGTCTAACCCTCCTCACTTCTGGAATCTACCTGGTGAGCCTCCTCTGCACCGCCTCCAAAGCCAGTCTATCCTTCCTTGAGTGAGGAGACCGGAACTGCACGCGGTACTCCAGACGCGGCCTCACCAGCACCCTGTACGGCTGCAGCATGACCTCCCTCAGTGAGGGCCCCTTCATTTGGAGGTGACTGCGTGCATCAGTTACACAGTCCCATGGACGTCGCAGAGCTTCCTCCCGTCCCCCTTCCTTTCTACCCCGCTGGTCGCCGTGCCAACCACAGACCCTACACTCCACACTTGGTTGACGCCTGGCCCGGGACAGTGACCACAACGTCAGCTGAGACCCGTCTCTCACTGCGGCAGGAATTCTTCCGTGGCGGGGCTCCAACGAGAGGAAGACACTCCCCCGACCCACAGCCATTCGACAGCCTGACTGATGGCGACTGGACCCGCACAACACGCCTGTTAACACGCCGCCACCCCCAACCTCCACAACTCACCTCCTCGTCTTCTTAGGCCACCACCAGAGTCCTACGTCCCGGGCCAATCCCTCAGACCTTCCAGGTGGAAGATCACACCACTCCTACGGACGAGCCTCTGTTGGGACCAGAGGAGGTCGGCGGGGACGACTCCAGGAATGAAAGGGTTAACACGTGAGAATCGTTTGACGGCTCCGGGCCTGTACTCACTGGAAATCGGAAGAATCGGGAGGTGGGAGGTTGGGACTCCCATTAAAACCTACCAAATGTTGAACTGCCTAGATAGAGCGGATGTGGAGAGGATGTTTCCTATAGTGGGGGAGTCTAGGACCAGAGGACACAGATAGAGTGGGTGTGGAGAGGATGTTTCCTATAGTGGGGGAGTCTAGGACCAGAGGACACAGATAGAGTGGGTGTGGAGAGGATGTTTCCTATAGTGGGGGAGTCTAGGACCAGAGGACACAGATAGAGTGGATGTGGAGAGGACGTTTCCTATAGTGGGTGGAGTCTAGGACCAGAGGACACAGATAGAGTGGATGTGGAGAGGATGTTTCCTGTAGTGGGGGAGTCTAGGACCAGAGGTCACAGATAGAGTGGATGTGGAGAGGACGCTTCCTATAGTGGGGGAGTCTAGGACCAGAGGACACAGATAGAGTGGATGTGAAGAGGATGTTTCCTATAGTGGGGGGAGTCTAGGACCAGAGGACACAGATAGAGTGGATGTGGAGAGGATGTTTCCTATAGTGGGGGAGTCTAGGACCAGAGGACACAGATAGAGTGGATGTAGAGAGCATGTTTCCTATAGTGGGGGAGTCTAGGACCAGAGGACACAGATAGAGTGGATGTGGAGAGGATGTTTCCTATAGTGGGGGAGTCTAGGACCAGAGGACACAGATAGAGTGGATGTGGAGAGGATGTTTCCAATACTGGGGGAGTCTAGGACCAGAGGACACAGATAGAGTGGATGTGAAGAGGATGTTTCCTATAGTGGGGGAGTCTAGGACCAGAGGACACAGATAGAGTGGATGTGGAGAGGATGTTTCCAATACTGGGGGAGTCTAGGACCAGAGGACACAGATAGAGTGGATGTGCAGAGGATGTTTCCTGTAGCGGGGGAGTCTAGGACCAGAGGTCACAGATAGAGTGGATGTGGAGAGGACGCTTCCTATAGTGGGGGAGTCTAGGACCAGAGGACACAGATAGAGTGGATGTGGAGAGGATGTTTCCAATAGTGGGGGAGTCTAGGACCAGAGGACACAGATAGAGTGGATGTGGAGAGGATGTTTCCTATAGTGGGGGAGTCTAGGACCAGAGGACACAGATAGAGTGGATGTGGAGAGGATGTTTCCAATAGGGGGGGAGTCTAGGACCAGAGGACACAGATGGAGTGGATGTGGAGAGGATGTTTCCTATAGTGGGGGAGTCTAGGACCAGAGGACACAGATAGAGTGGATATGGAGAGGATGTTTCCTATAGTGGGGGAGTCTAGGACCAGAGGACAATGATAGAGTGGATGTGGAGAGGATGTTTCCTATAGTGGGGGAGTCTAGGACCAGAGGACACAGATAGAGTGGGTGTGGAGAGGATGTTTCCTATAGTGGGGGAGTCTAGGACCAGAGGACACAGATAGAGTGGATGTGGAGAGGATGTTTCCTATAGTGGGGGAGTCTAGGACCAGAGGACACAGATAGAGTGGATGTGGAGAGGATGTTTCCAATAGTGGGGGAGTCTAGGACCAGAGGACACAGATAGAGTGGATGTGGAGAGGATGTTTCCTATAGTGGGGGAGTCTAGGACCAGAGGACACAGATAGAGTGGATGTGAAGAGGATGTTTCCTATAGTGGGGGGAGTCCAGGACCAGAGGACACAGATAGAGTGGATGTGCAGAGGATGTTTCCTATAGTGGGGGAGTCTAGGACCAGAGGACACAGATAGAGTGGATATGGAGAGGATGTTTCCTATAGTGGGGGAGTCTAGGACCAGAGGACAATGATAGAGTGGATGTGGAGAGGATGTTTCCTATAGTGGGGGAGTCTAGGACGAGAGGACACAGATAGAGTGGATGTGGAGAGCATGTTTCCTATAGTGGGGGAGTCTAGGACCAGAGGACACAGATAGAGTGGATATGGAGAGGATGTTTCCTATAGTGGGGGAGTCTAGGACCAGAGGACAATGATAGAGTGGATGTGGAGAGGATGTTTCCTATAGTGGGGGAGTCTAGGACGAGAGGACACAGATAGAGTGGATGTGGAGAGCATGTTTCCTATAGTGGGGGAGTCTAGGATCAGAGGACACAGATAGAGTGGATGTGGAGAGGACGTTTCCTATAGTGGGGGGAGTCTAGGACCAGAGGACACAGATAGAGTGGATGTGGAGAGGATGTTTCCTGTAGCGGGGGAGTCTAGGACCAGAGGTCACAGATAGAGTGGATGTGGAGAGGACGCTTCCTATAGTGGGGGAGTCTAGGACCAGAGGACACAGATAGAGTGGATGTGGAGAGGATGTTTCCTATAGTGGGGGAGTCTAGGACCAGAGGACACAGATAGAGTGGATGTGGAGAGGATGTTTCCTATAGTGGGGGAGTCTAGGACCAGATGACAATGATAGAGTGGATGTGGAGAGGATGTTTCCTATAGTGGGGGAGTCTAGGACCAGAGGACACAGATAGAGTGGATGTGGAGAGGATGTTTCCAATAGTGGGGGAGTCTAGGACCAGAGGACACAGATAGAGTGGATGTGGAGAGGATGTTTCCTATAGTGGGGGAGTCTAGGACCAGAGGACACAGATAGAGTGGATGTGAAGATGATGTTTCCTATAGTGGGGGGAGTCCAGGACCAGAGGACACAGATAGAGTGGATGTGCAGAGGATGTTTCCTATAGTGGGGGAGTCTAGGACCAGAGGACACAGATAGAGTGGATATGGAGAGGATGTTTCCTATAGTGGGGGAGTCTAGGACCAGAGGACAATGATAGAGTGGATGTGGAGAGGATGTTTCCTATAGTGGGGGAGTCTAGGACGAGAGGACACAGATAGAGTGGATGTGGAGAGCATGTTTCCTATAGTGGGGGAGTCTAGGACCAGAGGACACAGATAGAGTGGATATGGAGAGGATGTTTCCTATAGTGGGGGAGTCTAGGACCAGAGGACAATGATAGAGTGGATGTGGAGAGGATGTTTCCTATAGTGGGGGAGTCTAGGACGAGAGGACACAGATAGAGTGGATGTGGAGAGCATGTTTCCTATAGTGGGGGAGTCTAGGATCAGAGGACACAGATAGAGTGGATGTGGAGAGGACGTTTCCTATAGTGGGGGGAGTCTAGGACCAGAGGACACAGATAGAGTGGATGTGGAGAGGATGTTTCCTGTAGCGGGGGAGTCTAGGACCAGAGGTCACAGATAGAGTGGATGTGGAGAGGACGCTTCCTATAGTGGGGGAGTCTAGGACCAGAGGACACAGATAGAGTGGATGTGGAGAGGATGTTTCCTATAGTGGGGGAGTCTAGGACCAGAGGACACAGATAGAGTGGATGTGGAGAGGATGTTTCCTATAGTGGGGGAGTCTAGGACCAGAGGACAATGATAGAGTGGATGTGGAGAGGATGTTTCCTGTAGTGGGGGAGTCTAGGACCAGAGGACACAGATAGAGTGGATGTAGAGAGCATGTTTCCTATAGTGGGGGAGTCTAGGATCAGAGGACACAGATAGAGTGGATGTGGAGAGGGTGTTTCCTATAGTGGGGGAGTCTAGGACCAGAGGAAACAGATAGAGTGGATGTGGAGAGGATGTTTCCTGTAGTGGGGGAGTCTAGGACCAGAGGACAATGATAGAGTGGATGTGGAGAGGATGTTTCCTATAGTGGGGGAGTCTAGGACCAGAGGACACAGATAGAGTGGATGTGGAGAGGATGTTTCCTATAGTGGGGGAGTCTAGGACCAGAGGACACAGATAGAGTGGATGTGGAGAGGATGTTTCCAATAGTGGGGGAGTGTAGGACCAGAGGACACAGATAGAGTGGATGTGAAGAGGATGTTTCCTATAGTGGGGGGAGTCCAGGACCAGAGGACACAGATAGAGTGGATGTGCAGAGGATGTTTCCTATAGTGGGGGAGTCTAGGACCAGAGGACACAGATAGAGTGGATATGGAGAGGATGTTTCCTATAGTGGGGGAGTCTAGGACCAGAGGACAATGATAGAGTGGATGTGGAGAGGATGTTTCCTATAGTGGGGGAGTCTAGGACGAGAGGACACAGATAGAGTGGATGTGGAGAGCAGGTTTCCTATAGTGGGGGAGTCTAGGATCAGAGGACACAGATAGAGTGGATGTGGAGAGGACGTTTCCTATAGTGGGGGGAGTCTAGGACCAGAGGACACAGATAGAGTGGATGTGGAGAGGATGTTTCCTGTAGCGGGGGAGTCTAGGACCAGAGGTCACAGATAGAGTGGATGTGGTGAGGACGCTTCCTATAGTGGGGGAGTCTAGGACCAGAGAACACAGATAGAGTGGATGTGGAGAGGATGTTTCCTATAGTGGGGGAGTCTAGGACCAGAGGACACAGATAGAGTGGATGTGGAGAGGATGTTTCCTATAGTGGGGGAGTCTAGGACCAGAGGACAATGATAGAGTGGATGTGGAGAGGATGTTTCCTATAGTGGGGGAGTCTAGGACCAGAGGACACAGATAGAGTGGATGTGGAGAGGATGTTTCCTGTAGTGGGGGAGTCTAGGCCCAGAGGACACAGATAGAGTGGATGTAGAGAGCATGTTTCCTATAGTGGGGGAGTCTAGGATCAGAGGACACAGATAGAGTGGATGTGGAGAGGGTGTTTCCTATAGTGGGGGAGTCTAGGACCAGAGGAAACAGATAGATTGGATGTGGAGAGGATGTTTCCTGTAGTGGGGGAGTCTAGGACCAGAGGACACAGATAGAGTGGATGTGGTGAGGATGTTTCCTGTAGTGGGGGAGTCTAGGACCAGAGGGCACAGATAGAGTGGATGTTGAGAGGATGTTTCCTATAGTGGGGGAGTCTAGGACCAGAGGACACAGATAGAGTGGATGTGGAGAGGATGTTTCCTATAGTGGGGGGAGTCTAGGACCAGAGGACACAGATAGAGTGGATGTGGAGAGGATGTTTCCTATAGTGGGGGAGTCTAGGACCAGAGGACAATGATAGAGTGGATGTGGAGAGGATGCTTCCTATAGTGGGGGAGTCTAGGACCAGAGGACAATGATAGAGTGGATGTGGAGAGGATTTCCTATAGTTGGGGAGTCTAGGACCACAGATAGAGTGTATGTAGAGAGCATGTTTCCTATAGTGGGGGAGTCTAGGATCAGAGGACACAGATAGAGTGGATGTGGAGAGGACGTTTCCTATAGTGGGTGGAGTCTAGGACCAGAGGACACAGATAGAGTGGATGTGGAGAGGATGTTTCCTGTAGTGGGGGAGTCTAGCACCAGAGGTCACAGATAGAGTGGATGTGGAGAGGACGCTTCCTATAGTGGGGGAGACTAGGACCAGAGGACACAGATAGAGTGGATGTGGAGAGGATGTTTCCTATAGTGGGGGAGTCTAGGACCAGAGGACACAGATAGAGTGGATGTGGAGAGGGTGTTTCCTATAGTGGGGGAGTCTAGGACCAGAGGAAACAGATAGAGTGGATGTGGAGAGGATGTTTCCTGTAGTGTGGGAGTCTAGGACCAGAGGACACAGATAGAGTGGATGTGGTGAGGATGTTTCCTGTAGTGGGGGAGTCTAGGACCAGAGGGCACAGATAGAGTGGATGTGAAGAGGATGTTTCCTATAGTGGGGGGAGTCTAGGTCCAGAGGACACAGATAGAGTGGATGTGGAGAGGATGTTTCCTATAGCGGGGGAGTCTAGGACCAGAGGACACAGATAGAGTGGATGTAGAGAGCATGTTTCCTATAGTGGGGGAGTCTAGGACCAGAGGACACAGATAGAGTGGATGTGGAGAGGATGTTTCCTATAGTGGGGGAGTCTAGGACCAGAGGACACAGATAGAGTGGATGTGGAGAGGATGTTTCCAATAGTGGGGGAGTCTAGGACCAGAGGACACAGATAGAGTGGATGTGAAGAGGTTGTTTCCTATAGTGGGGGGAGTCCAGGACCAGAGGACACAGATAGAGTGGATGTGGAGAGGATGTTTCCTATAGTGGGGGAGTTGAGGACCAGAGGACACAGATAGAGTGGATATGGAGAGGATGTTTCCTATAGTGGGGGAGTCTAGGACCAGAGGACAATGATAGAGTGGGTGTGGAGAGGATGTTTCCTATAGTGGGGGAGTCTAGGACCAGAGGACACAGATAGAGTGGGTGTGGAAGGAATGTTTCCTATAGTGGGGGAGTCTAGGACCAGAGGACACAGATAGAGTGGATGTGGAGAGGATGTTTCCTATAGTGGGGGAGTCTAGGACCAGAGGACACAGATAGAGTGGATGTGGAGAGGATGTTTCCAATAGTGGGGGAGTCTAGTACCACAGATAGAGTGGATGTGGAGAGGATGTTTCCTATAGTGGGGGAGTCTAGGTCCAGAGGACACAGATAGAGTGGATGTGGAGAGGATGTTTCCTGTAGTGGGGGAGTCTAGGACCAGAGGGCACAGATAGAGTGGATGTTGAGAGGATGTTTCCTATAGTGGGGGAATCTAGGACCAGAGGAAACAGATAGAGTGGATGTGGAGAGGATGTTTCCTGTAGTGGGGGAGTCTAGGACCAGAGGACACAGATAGAGTGGATGTGGTGAGGATGTTTCCTGTAGTGGGGGAGTCTAGGACCAGAGGGCACAGATAGAGTGGATGTTGAGAGGATGTTTCCTATAGTGGGGGAGTCTAGGACCAGAGGACACAGATAGAGTGGATGTGGAGAGGATGTTTCCTATAGTGGGGGGAGTCTAGGACCAGAGGACACAGATAGAGAGGATGTGGAGAGGATGTTTCCTATAGTGGGGGAGTCTAGGACCAGAGGACAATGATAGAGTGGATGTGGAGAGGATGTTTCCTATCGTGGGGGAGTCTAGGACCACAGATAGAGTGGATGTAGAGAGCATGTTTCCTATAGTGGGGGAGTCTAGGATCAGAGGACACAGATAGAGTGGATGTGGAGAGGACGTTTCCTATAGTGGGTGGAGTCTAGGACCAGAGGACACAGATAGAGTGGATGTGGAGAGGATGTTTCCTTTAGTGGGGGAGTCTAGGACCAGAGGTCACAGATAGAGTGGATGTGGAGAGGACGCTTCCTATAGTGGGGGAGTCTAGGACCAGAGGACACAGGTAGAGTGGAAGTGGAGAGGATGTTTCCTATAGTGAGGGAGTCTAGGACCAGAGGACACAGATAGAGTGGATGTGGAGAGGGTGTTTCCTATAGTGGGGGAGTCTAGGACCAGAGGAAACAGATAGAGTGGATGTGGAGAGGATGTTTCCTGTAGTGGGGGAGTCTAGGACCAGAGGACAATGATAGAGTGGATGTGGAGAGGATGTTTCCTATAGTGGGGGAGTCTAGGACCAGAGGACACAGATAGAGTGGGTGTGGAGAGGATGTTTCCTATAGTGGGGGAGTCTAGGACCAGAGGACACAGATAGAGTGGATGTGGAGAGGATGTTTCCTATAGTGGGGGAGTCTAGGACCAGAGGACACAGATAGAGTGGATGTGGAGAGGATGTTTCCAATAGTGGGGGAGTCTAGGACCAGAGGACACAGATAGAGTGGATGTGAAGAGGATGTTTCCTATAGTGGGGGGAGTCCAGGACCAGAGGACACAGATAGAGTGGATGTGCAGAGGATGTTTCCAATAGTGGGGGAGTCTAGGACCAGAGGACACAGATAGAGTGGATATGGAGAGGATGTTTCCTATAGTGGGGGAGTCTAGGACCAGAGGACAATGATAGAGTGGATGTGGAGAGGATGTTTCCTATAGTGGGGGAGTCTAGGACGAGAGGACACAGATAGAGTGGATGTGGAGAGCAGGTTTCCTATAGTGGGGGAGTCTAGGATCAGAGGACACAGATAGAGTGGGTGTGGAGAGGACGCTTCCTATAGTGGGGGAGTCTAGGACCAGAGAACACAGATAGAGTGGATGTGGAGAGGATGTTTCCTATAGTGGGGGAGTCTAGGACCAGAGGACACAGATAGAGTGGATGTGGAGAGGATGTTTCCTATAGTGGGGGAGTCTAGGACCAGAGGACAATGATAGAGTGGATGTGGAGAGGATGTTTCCTATAGTGGGGGAGTCTAGGACCAGAGGACACAGATAGAGTGGATGTGGAGAGGATGTTTCCTGTAGTGGGGGAGTCTAGGCCCAGAGGACACAGATAGAGTGGATGTAGAGAGCATGTTTCCTATAGTGGGGGAGTCTAGGATCAGAGGACACAGATAGAGTGGATGTGGAGAGGGTGTTTCCTATAGTGGGGGAGTATAGGACCAGAGGAAACAGATAGAGTGGATGTGGAGAGGATGTTTCCTGTAGTGGGGGAGTCTAGGACCAGAGGACACAGATAGAGTGGATGTGGTGAGGATGTTTCCTGTAGTGGGGGAGTCTAGGACCAGAGGGCACAGATAGAGTGGATGTTGAGAGGATGTTTCCTATAGTGGGGGAGTCTAGGACCAGAGGACACAGATAGAGTGGATGTGGAGAGGATGTTTCCTATAGTGGGGGGAGTCTAGGACCAGAGGACACAGATAGAGTGGATGTGGAGAGGATGTTTCCTATAGTGGGGGAGTCTAGGACCAGAGGACAATGATAGAGTGGATGTGGAGAGGATGCTTCCTATAGTGGGGGAGTCTAGGAACAGAGGACAATGATAGAGTGGATGTGGAGAGGATTTCCTATAGTGGGGGAGTCTAGGACCACAGATAGAGTGTATGTAGAGAGCATGTTTCCTATAGTGGGGGAGTCTAGGATCAGAGGACACAGATAGAGTGGATGTGGAGAGGACGTTTCCTATAGTGGGTGGAGTCTAGGACCAGAGGACACAGATAGAGTGGATGTGGAGAGGATGTTTCCTGTAGTGGGGGAGTCTAGGACCAGAGGTCACAGATAGAGTGGATGTGGAGAGGACGCTTCCTATAGTGTGGGAGACTAGGACCAGAGGACACAGATAGAGTGGATGTGGAGAGGATGTTTCCTATAGTGGGGGAGTCTAGGACCAGAGGACACAGATAGAGTGGATGTGGAGAGGGTGTTTCCTATAGTGGGGGAGTCTAGGACCAGAGGAAACAGATAGAGTGGATGTGGAGAGGATGTTTCCTGTAGTGTGGGAGTCTAGGACCAGAGGACACAGATAGAGTGGATGTGGTGAGGATGTTTCCTGTAGTGGGGGAGTCTAGGACCAGAGGGCACAGATAGAGTGGATGTGAAGAGGATGTTTCCTATAGTGGGGGGAGTCTAGGTCCAGAGGACACAGATAGAGTGGATGTGGAGAGGATGTTTCCTATAGCGGGGGAGTCTAGCACCAGAGGACACAGATAGAGTGGATGTAGAGAGCATGTTTCCTATAGTGGGGGAGTCTAGGACCAGAGGACACAGATAGAGTGGATGTGGAGAGGATGTTTCCTATAGTGGGGGAGTCTAGGACCAGAGGACACAGATAGAGTGGATGTGGAGAGGATGTTTCCAATAGTGGGGGAGTCTAGGACCAGAGGACACAGATAGAGTGGATGTGAAGAGGTTGTTTCCTATAGTGGGGGGAGTCCAGGACCAGAGGACACAGATAGAGTGGATGTGGAGAGGATGTTTCCTATAGTGGGGGAGTCTAGGACCAGAGGACAATGATAGAGTGGGTGTGGAGAGGATGTTTCCTATAGTGGGGGAGTCTAGGACCAGAGGACACAGATAGAGTGGGTGTGGAAGGAATGTTTCCTATAGTGGGGGAGTCTAGGACCAGAGGACACAGATAGAGTGGATGTGGAGAGGATGTTTCCTATAGTGGGGGAGTCTAGGACCAGAGGACACAGATAGAGTGGATGTGGAGAGGATGTTTCCAATAGTGGGGGAGTCTAGTACCACAGATAGAGTGGATGTGAGAGGATGTTTCCTACAGTGGGGGAGTCTAGGTCCAGAGGACACAGAGAGTGGATGTGGAGAGGGTGTTTCCTATAGTGGGGGAATCTAGGACCAGAGGAAACAGATAGAGTGGATGTGGAGAGGATGTTTCCTGTAGTGGGGGAGTCTAGGACCAGAGGACACAGATAGAGTGGATGTGGTGAGGATGTTTCCTGTAGTGGGGGAGTCTAGGACCAGAGGGCACAGATAGAGTGGATGTTGAGAGGATGTTTCCTATAGTGGGGGAGTCTAGGACCAGAGGACACAGATAGAGTGGATGTGGAGAGGATGTTTCCTATAGTGGGGGGAGTCTAGAACCAGAGGACACAGATAGAGTGGATGTGGAGAGGATGTTTCCTATAGTGGGGGAGTCTAGGACCAGAGGACAATGATAGAGTGGATGTGGAGAGGATGTTTCTTATCGTGGGGGAGTCTCGGACCACAGATAGAGTGGATGTAGAGAGCATGTTTCCTATAGTGGGGGAGTCTAGGATCAGAGGACACAGATAGAGTGGATGTGGAGAGGACGTTTCCTATAGTGGGTGGAGTCTAGGACCAGAGGACACAGATAGAGTGGATGTGGAGAGGATGTTTCCTGTAGTGGGGGAGTCTAGGACCAGAGGTCACAGATAGAGTGGATGTGGAGAGGACGCTTCCTATAGTGGGGGGAGTCTAGGACCAGAGGACACAGATAGAGTGGATGTGGAGAGGATGTTTCCTATAGTGGGGGAGTCTAGGACCAGAGGACAATGATAGAGTGGATGTGGAGAGGATGCTTCCTATAGTGGGGGAGTCTAGGAACAGAGGACAATGATAGAGTGGATGTGGAGAGGATTTCCTATAGTGGGGGAGTCTAGGACCACAGATAGAGTGTATGTAGAGAGCATGTTTCCTATAGTGGGGGAGTCTAGGATCAGAGGACACAGATAGAGTGGATGTGGAGAGGACGTTTCCTATAGTGGGTGGAGTCTAGGACCAGAGGACACAGATAGAGTGGATGTGGAGAGGATGTTTCCTGTAGTGGGGGAGTCTAGGACCAGAGGTCACAGATAGAGTGGATGTGGAGAGGACGCTTCCTATAGTGGGGGAGACTAGGACCAGAGGACACAGATAGAGTGGATGTGGAGAGGATGTTTCCTATAGTGGGGGAGTCTAGGACCAGAGGACACAGATAGAGTGGATGTGGAGAGGGTGTTTCCTATAGTGGGGGAGTCTAGGACCAGAGGAAACAGATAGAGTGGATGTGGAGAGGATGTTTCCTGTAGTGTGGGAGTCTAGGACCAGAGGACACAGATAGAGTGGATGTGGTGAGGATGTTTCCTGTAGTGGGGGAGTCTAGGACCAGAGGGCACAGATAGAGTGGATGTGAAGAGGATGTTTCCTATAGTGGGGGGAGTCTAGGTCCAGAGGACACAGATAGAGTGGATGTGGAGAGGATGTTTCCTATAGCGGGGGAGTCTAGCACCAGAGGACACAGATAGAGTGGATGTAGAGAGCATGTTTCCTATAGTGGGGGAGTCTAGGACCAGAGGACACAGATAGAGTGGATGTGGAGAGGATGTTTCCTATAGTGGGGGAGTCTAGGACCAGAGGACACAGATAGAGTGGATGTGGAGAGGATGTTTCCAATAGTGGGGGAGTCTAGGACCGGAGGACACAGATAGAGTGGATGTGAAGAGGTTGTTTCCTATAGTGGGGGGAGTCCAGGACCAGAGGACACAGATAGAGTGGATGTGGAGAGGATGTTTCCTATAGTGGGGGAGTCTAGGACCAGAGGACAATGATAGAGTGGGTGTGGAGAGGATGTTTCCTATAGTGGGGGAGTCTAGGACCAGAGGACACAGATAGAGTGGGTGTGGAAGGAATGTTTCCTATAGTGGGGGAGTCTAGGACCAGAGGACACAGATAGAGTGGATGTGGAGAGGATGTTTCCTATAGTGGGGGAGTCTAGGACCAGAGGACACAGATAGAGTGGATGTGGAGAGGATGTTTCCAATAGTGGGGGAGTCTAGTACCACAGATAGAGTGGATGTGAGAGGATGTTTCCTATAGTGGGGGAGTCTAGGTCCAGAGGACACAGAGAGTGGATGTGGAGAGGGTGTTTCCTATAGTGGGGGAATCTAGGACCAGAGGAAACAGATAGAGTGGATGTGGAGAGGATGTTTCCTGTAGTGGGGGAGTCTAGGACCAGAGGACACAGATAGAGTGGATGTGGTGAGGATGTTTCCTGTAGTGGGGGAGTCTAGGACCAGAGGGCACAGATAGAGTGGATGTTGAGAGGATGTTTCCTATAGTGGGGGAGTCTAGGACCAGAGGACACAGATAGAGTGGATGTGGAGAGGACGTTTCCTATAGTGGGTGGAGTCTAGGACCAGAGGACACAGATAGAGTGGATGTGGAGAGGATGTTTCCTGTAGTGGGGGAGTCTAGGACCAGAGGTCACAGATAGAGTGGATGTGGAGAGGACGCTTCCTATAGTGGGGGAGTCTAGGACCAGAGGACACAGGTAGAGTGGATGTGGAGAGGGTGTTTCCTATAGTGGGGGAGTCTAGGACCAGAGGAAACAGATAGAGTGGATGTGGAGAGGATGTTTCCTGTAGTGGGGGAGTCTAGGACCAGAGAACAATGATAGAGTGGATGTGGAGAGGATGTTTCCTATAGTGGGGGAGTCTAGGACCAGAGGACACAGATAGAGTGGGTGTGGAGAGGATGTTTCCTATAGTGGGGGAGTCTAGGACCAGAGGACACAGATAGAGTGGATGTGGAGAGGATGTTTCCTATAGTGGGGGAGTCTAGGACCAGAGGACACAGATAGAGTGGATGTGGAGAGGATGTTTCCAATAGTGGGGGAGTCTAGGACCAGAGGACACAGATAGAGTGGATGTGAAGAGGATGTTTCCTATAGTGGGGGGAGTCCAGGACCAGAGGACACAGATAGAGTGGATGTGCAGAGGATGTTTCCAATAGTGGGGGAGTCTAGGACCAGAGGACACAGATAGAGTGGATATGGAGAGGATGTTTCCTATAGTGGGGGAGTCTAGGACCAGAGGACAATGATAGAGTGGATGTGCAGAGGATGTTTCCTATAGTGGGGGAGTCTAGGACGAGAGGACACAGATAGAGTGGATGTGGAGAGCAGGTTTCCTATAGTGGGGGAGTCTAGGATCAGAGGACACAGATAGAGTGGATGTGGAGAGGACGTTTCCTATAGTGGGGGGAGTCTAGGACCAGAGGACACAGATAGAGTGGATGTGGAGAGGATGTTTCCTGTAGCGGGGGAGTCTAGGACCAGAGGTCACAGATAGAGTGGATGTGGTGAGGACGCTTCCTATAGTGGGGGAGTCTAGGACCAGAGAACACAGATAGAGTGGATGTGGAGAGGATGTTTCCTATAGTGGGGGAGTCTAGGACCAGAGGAAACAGATAGAGTGGATGTGGAGAGGATGTTTCCTGTAGTGGGGGAGTCTAGGACCAGAGGACACAGATAGAGTGGATGTGGTGAGGATGTTTCCTGTAGTGGGGGAGTCTAGGACCAGAGGGCACAGATAGAGTGGATGTTGAGAGGATGTTTCCTATAGTGGGGGAGTCTAGGACCAGAGGACACAGATAGAGTGGATGTGGAGAGGATGTTTCCTATAGTGGGGGGAGTCTAGGACCAGAGGACACAGATAGAGTGGATGTGGAGAGGATGTTTCCTATAGTGGGGGAGTCTAGGACCAGAGGACAATGATAGAGTGGATGTGGAGAGGACGCTTCCTATAGTGGGGGAGTCTAGGACCAGAGGACACAGATAGAGTGGGTGCGGAGAGGATGTTTCCTATAGTGGGGGAGTCTAGGACCAGAGGACACAGATAGAGTGGATGTGGAGAGGGTGTTTCCTATAGTGGGGGAATCTAGTACCACAGATAGAGTGGATGTGAGAGGATGTTTCCTATAGTGGGGGAGTCTAGGTCCAGAGGACACAGAGAGTGGATGTGGAGAGGGTGTTTCCTATAGTGGGGGAATCTAGGACCAGAGGAAACAGATAGAGTGGATGTGGAGAGGATGTTTCCTGTAGTGGGGGAGTCTAGGACCAGAGGACACAGATAGAGTGGATGTGGTGAGGATGTTTCCTGTAGTGGGGGAGTCTAGGACCAGAGGGCACAGATAGAGTGGATGTTGAGAGGATGTTTCCTATAGTGGGGGAGTCTAGGACCAGAGGACACAGATAGAGTGGATGTGGAGAGGATGTTTCCTATAGTGGGGGGAGTCTAGGACCAGAGGACACAGATAGAGTGGATGTGGAGAGGATGTTTCCTATAGTGGGGGAGTCTAGGACCAGAGGACAATGATAGAGTGGATGTGGAGAGGATGTTTCCTATCGTGGGGGAGTCTCGGACCACAGATAGAGTGGATGTAGAGAGCATGTTTCCTATAGTGGGGGAGTCTAGGATCAGAGGACACAGATAGAGTGGACGTGGAGAGGACGTTTCCTATAGTGGGTGGAGTCTAGGACCAGAGGACACAGATAGAGTGGATGTGGAGAGGATGTTTCCTGTAGTGGGGGAGTCTAGGACCAGAGGTCACAGATAGAGTGGATGTGGAGAGGACGCTTCCTATAGTGGGGGAGTCTAGGACCAGAGGACACAGGTAGAGTGGATGTGGAGAGGGTGTTTCCTATAGTGGGGGAGTCTAGGACCAGAGGAAACAGATAGAGTGGATGTGGAGAGGATGTTTCCTGTAGTGGGGGAGTCTAGGACCAGAGAACAATGATAGAGTGGATGTGGAGAGGATGTTTCCTATAGTGGGGGAGTCTAGGACCAGAGGACACAGATAGAGTGGGTGTGGAGAGGATGTTTCCTATAGTGGGGGAGTCTAGGACCAGAGGACACAGATAGAGTGGATGTGGAGAGGATGTTTCCTATAGTGGGGGAGTCTAGGACCAGAGGACACAGATAGAGTGGATGTGGAGAGGATGTTTCCAATAGTGGGGGAGTCTAGGACCAGAGGACACAGATAGAGTGGATGTGAAGAGGATGTTTCCTATAGTGGGGGGAGTCCAGGACCAGAGGACACAGATAGAGTGGATGTGCAGAGGATGTTTCCAATAGTGGGGGAGTCTAGGACCAGAGGACACAGATAGAGTGGATATGGAGAGGATGTTTCCTATAGTGGGGGAGTCTAGGACCAGAGGACAATGATAGAGTGGATGTGCAGAGGATGTTTCCTATAGTGGGGGAGTCTAGGACGAGAGGACACAGATAGAGTGGATGTGGAGAGCAGGTTTCCTATAGTGGGGGAGTCTAGGATCAGAGGACACAGATAGAGTGGATGTGGAGAGGACGTTTCCTATAGTGGGGGGAGTCTAGGACCAGAGGACACAGATAGAGTGGATGTGGAGAGGATGTTTCCTGTAGCGGGGGAGTCTAGGACCAGAGGTCACAGATAGAGTGGATGTGGTGAGGACGCTTCCTATAGTGGGGGAGTCTAGGACCAGAGAACACAGATAGAGTGGATGTGGAGAGGATGTTTCCTATAGTGGGGGAGTCTAGGACCAGAGGACACAGATAGAGTGGATGTGGAGAGGATGTTTCCTATAGTGGGGGAGTCTAGGACCAGAGGACAATGATAGAGTGGATGTGGAGAGGATGTTTCCTATAGTGGGGGAGTCTAGGACCAGAGGACACAGATAGAGTGGATGTGGAGAGGATGTTTCCTGTAGTGGGGGAGTCTAGGCCCAGAGGACACAGATAGAGTGGATGTAGAGAGCATGTTTCCTATAGTGGGGGAGTCTAGGATCAGAGGACACAGATAGAGTGGATGTGGAGAGGGTGTTTCCTATAGTGGGGGAGTCTAGGACCAGAGGAAACAGATAGAGTGGATGTGGAGAGGATGTTTCCTGTAGTGGGGGAGTCTAGGACCAGAGGACACAGATAGAGTGGATGTGGTGAGGATGTTTCCTGTAGTGGGGGAGTCTAGGACCAGAGGGCACAGATAGAGTGGATGTGGAGAGGATGTTTCCTATAGTGGGGGGAGTCTAGGACCAGAGGACACAGATAGAGTGGATGTGGAGAGGATGTTTCCTATAGTGGGGGAGTCTAGGACCAGAGGACAATGATAGAGTGGATGTGGAGAGGACGCTTCCTATAGTGGGGGAGTCTAGGACCAGAGGACACAGATAGAGTGGGTGCGGAGAGGATGTTTCCTATAGTGGGGGAGTCTAGGACCAGAGGACACAGATAGAGTGGATGTGGAGAGGGTGTTTCCTATAGTGGGGGAATCTAGGACCAGAGGACACAGATAGAGTGGATGTGGAGAGGGTGTTTCCTATAGTGGGGGAGTCTAGGACCAGAGGACACAGATAGAGTGGATGTGGTGAGGATGTTTCCTGTAGTGGGGGAGTCTAGGACCAGAGGGCACAGATAGAGTGGATGTTGAGAGGATGTTTCCTATAGTGGGGGAGTCTAGGACCAGAGGACACAGATAGAGTGGATGTGGAGAGGATGTTTCCTATAGTGGGGGGAGTCTAGGACCAGAGGACACAGATAGAGTGGATGTGGAGAGGATGTTTCCTATAGTGGGGGAGTCTAGGACCAGAGGACAATAATAGAGTGGATGTGGAGAGGATTTCCTATAGTGGGGGAGTCTAGGACCACAGATAGAGTGTATGTAGAGAGCATGTTTCCTATAGTGGGGGAGTCTAGGATCAGAGGACACAGATAGAGTGGATGTGGAGAGGACGTTTCCTATAGTGGGTGGAGTCTAGGACCAGAGGACACAGATAGAGTGGATGTGGAGAGGATGTTTCCTGTAGTGGGGGAGTCTAGGACCAGAGGTCACAGATAGAGTGGATGTGGAGAGGACGCTTCCTATAGTGGGGGAGACTAGGACCAGAGGACACAGATAGAGTGGATGTGGAGAGGATGTTTCCTATAGTGGGGGAGTCTAGGACCAGAGGACACAGATAGAGTGGATGTGGAGAGGGTGTTTCCTATAGTGGGGGAGTCTAGGACCAGAGGAAACAGATAGAGTGGATGTGGAGAGGATGTTTCCTGTAGTGTGGGAGTCTAGGACCAGAGGACACAGATAGAGTGGATGTGGTGAGGATGTTTCCTGTAGTGGGGGAGTCTAGGACCAGAGGGCACAGATAGAGTGGATGTGAAGAGGATGTTTCCTATAGTGGGGGGAGTCTAGGTCCAGAGGACACAGATAGAGTGGATGTGGAGAGGATGTTTCCTATAGCGGGGGAGTCTAGGACCAGAGGACACAGATAGAGTGGATGTAGAGAGCATGTTTCCTATAGTGGGGGAGTCTAGGACCAGAGGACACAGATAGAGTGGATGTGGAGAGGATGTTTCCTATAGTGGGGGAGTCTAGGACCAGAGGACACAGATAGAGTGGATGTGGAGAGGATGTTTCCAATAGTGGGGGAGTCTAGGACCAGAGGACACAGATAGAGTGGATGTGGAGAGGATGTTTCCTATAGTGGGGGAGTTGAGGACCAGAGGACACAGATAGAGTGGATATGGAGAGGATGTTTCCTATAGTGGGGGAGTCTAGGACCAGAGGACAATGATAGAGTGGGTGTGGAGAGGATGTTTCCTATAGTGGGGGAGTCTAGGACCAGAGGACACAGATAGAGTGGGTGTGGAAGGAATGTTTCCTATAGTGGGGGAGTCTAGGACCAGAGGACACAGATAGAGTGGATGTGGAGAGGATGTTTCCTATAGTGGGGGAGTCTAGGACCAGAGGACACAGATAGAGTGGATGTGGAGAGGATGTTTCCAATAGTGGGGGAGTCTAGTACCACAGATAGAGTGGATGTGGAGAGGATGTTTCCTATAGTGGGGGAGTCTAGGTCCAGAGGACACAGATAGAGTGGATGTGGAGAGGGTGTTTCCTATAGTGGGGGAGTCTAGGACCAGAGGAAACAGATAGAGTGGATGTGGAGAGGATGTTTCCTGTAGTGGGGGAGTCTAGGACCAGAGGACACCGATAGAGTGGATGTCGTGAGGATGTTTCCTGTAGTGGGGGAGTCTAGGACCAGAGGGCACAGATAGAGTGGATGTTGAGAGGATGTTTCCTATAGTGGGGGAGTCTAGGACCAGAGGACACAGATAGAGTGGATGTGGAGCGGATGTTTCCTATAGTGGGGGGAGTCTAGGACCAGAGGACACAGATAGAGTGGATGTGGAGAGGATGTTTCCTATAGTAGGGGAGTCTAGGACCAGAGGACAATGATAGAGTGGATGTGGAGAGGATGTTTCCTATCGTGGGGGAGTCTAGGACCACAGATAGAGTGGATGTAGAGAGCATGTTTCCTATAGTGGGGGAGTCTAGGATCAGAGGACACAGATAGAGTGGATGTGGAGAGGACGTTTCCTATAGTGGGTGGAGTCTAGGACCAGAGGACACAGATAGAGTGGATGTGGAGAGGATGTTTCCTGTAGTGGGGGAGTCTAGGACCAGATGTCACAGATAGAGTGGATGTGGAGAGGACGCTTCCTATAGTGGGGGAGTCTAGGACCAGAGGACACAGGTAGAGTGGATGTGGAGAGGATGTTTCCTATAGTGGGGGAGTCTAGGACCAGAGGACACAGATAGAGTGGATGTGGAGAGGGTGTTTCCTATAGTGGGGGAGTCTAGGACCAGAGGAAACAGATAGAGTGGATGTGGAGAGGATGTTTCCTGTAGTGAGGGAGTCTAGGACCAGAGGACACAGATAGAGTGGATGTGGTGAGGATGTTTCCTGTAGTGGGGGAGTCTAGGACCAGAGGGCACAGATAGAGTGGATGTGAAGAGGATGTTTCCTATAGTGGGGGGAGTCTAGGTCCAGAGGACACAGATAGAGTGGATGTGGAGAGGATGTTTCCTATAGTGGGGGAGTCTAGGACCAGAGGACACAGATAGAGTGGATGTAGAGAGCATGTTTCCTATAGTGGGGGAGTCTAGGACCAGAGGACATAGATAGAGTGGATGTGGAGAGGATGTTTCCTATAGTGGGGGAGTCTAGGACCAGAGGACACAGATAGAGTGGATGTGGAGAGGATGTTTCCAATAGTGGGGGAGTCTAGGACCAGAGGACACAGATAGAGTGGATGTGAAGAGGTTGTTTCCTATAGTGGGGGGAGTCCAGGACCAGAGGACACAGATAGAGTGGATGTGGAGAGGATGTTTCCTATAGTGGGGGAGTTGAGGACCAGAGGACACAGATAGAGTGGATATGGAGAGGATGTTTCCTATAGTGGGGGAGTCTAGGACCAGAGGACAATGATAGAGTGGGTGTGGAGAGGATGTTTCCTATAGTGGGGGAGTCTAGCACCAGAGGACACAGATAGAGTGGGTGTGGAAGGAATGTTTCCTATAGTGGGGGAGTCTAGGACCAGAGGACACAGATAGAGTGGATGTGGAGAGGATGTTTCCTATAGTGGGGGAGTCTAGGACCAGAGGACACAGATAGAGTGGATGTGGAGAGGATGTTTCCAATAGTGGGGGAGTCTAGTACCACAGATAGAGTGGATGTGGAGAGGATGTTTCCTATAGTGGGGGAGTCTAGGTCCAGAGGACAATGATAGAGTGGATGTGGAGAGGATGTTTCCTATCGTGGGGGAGTCTAGGACCACAGATAGAGTGGATGTAGAGAGCATGTTTCCTATAGTGGGGGAGTCTAGGATCAGAGGACACAGATAGAGTGGATGTGGAGAGGACGTTTCCTATAGTGGGTGGAGTCTAGGACCAGAGGACACAGATAGAGTGGATGTGGAGAGGATGTTTCCTGTAGTGGGGGAGTCTAGGACCAGAGGTCACAGATAGAGTGGATGTGGAGAGGACGCTTCCTATAGTGGGGGAGTCTAGGACCAGAGGACACAGGTAGAGTGGATGTGGAGAGGATGTTTCCTATAGTGAGGGAGTCTAGGACCAGAGGACACAGATAGAGTGGATGTGGAGAGGGTGTTTCCTATAGTGGGGGAGTCTAGGACCAGAGGAAACAGATAGAGTGGATGTGGAGAGGATGTTTCCTGTAGTGGGGGAGTCTAGGACCAGAGAACAATGATAGAGTGGATGTGGAGAGGATGTTTCCTATAGTGGGGGAGTCTAGGACCAGAGGACACAGATAGAGTGGGTGTGGAGAGGATGTTTCCTATAGTGGGGGAGTCTAGGTCCAGAGGACACAGATAGAGTGGATGTGGAGAGGATGTTTCCTATAGTGGGGGAGTCTAGGACCAGAGGACACAGATAGAGTGGATGTGGAGAGGATGTTTCCAATAGTGGGGGAGTCTAGGACCAGAGGACACAGATAGAGTGGATGTGAAGAGGATGTTTCCTATAGTGGGGGGAGTCCAGGACCAGAGGACACAGATAGAGTGGATGTGCAGAGGATGTTTCCAATAGTGGGGGAGTCTAGGACCAGAGGACACAGATAGAGTGGATATGGAGAGGATGTTTCCTATAGTGGGGGAGTCTAGGACCAGAGGACAATGATAGAGTGGATGTGGAGAGGATGTTTCCTATAGTGGGGGAGTCTAGGACGAGAGGACACAGATAGAGTGGATGTGGAGAGGATGTTTCCTGTAGCGGGGGAGTCTAGGACCAGAGGTCACAGATAGAGTGGATGTGGAGAGGACGCTTCCTATAGTGGGGGAGTCTAGGATCAGAGGATACAGATAGAGTGGATGTGGAGAGGACGTTTCCTATAGTGGGGGGAGTCTAGGACCAGAGGACACAGATAGAGTGGATGTGGAGAGGATGTTTCCTGTAGCGGGGGAGTCTAGGACCAGAGGTCACAGATAGAGTGGATGTGGTGAGGACGCTTCCTATAGTGGGGGAGTCTAGGACCAGAGAACACAGATAGAGTGGATGTGGAGAGGATGTTTCCTATAGTGGGGGAGTCTAGGACCAGAGGACACAGATAGAGTGGATGTGGAGAGGATGTTTCCTATAGTGGGGGAGTCTAGGACCAGAGGACAATGATAGAGTGGATGTGGAGAGGATGTTTCCTATAGTGGGGGAGTCTAGGACCAGAGGACACAGATAGAGTGGATGTGGAGAGGATGTTTCCTGTAGTGGTGGAGTCTAGGCCCAGAGGACACAGATAGAGTGGATGTAGAGAGCATGTTTCCTATAGTGGGGGAGTCTAGGATCAGAGGACACAGATAGAGTGGATGTGGAGAGGGTGTTTCCTATAGTGGGGGAGTCTAGGACCAGAGGAAACAGATAGAGTGGATGTGGAGAGGATGTTTCCTGTAGTGGGGGAGTCTAGGACCAGAGGACCCAGATAGAGTTGATGTGGAGAGGATGTTTCCTATAGTGGGGGGAGTCTAGGACCAGAGGTCACAGATAGAGTGGATGTGGAGAGGATGTTTCCTATAGTGGGGGAGTCTAGGACCAGAGGACAATGATAGAGTGGATGTGGAGAGGATTTCCTATAGTGGGGGAGTCTAGGACCACAGATAGAGTGTATGTAGAGAGCATGTTTCCTATAGTGGGGGAGTCTAGGATCAGAGGACACAGATAGAGTGGATGTGGAGAGGACGTTTCCTATAGTGGGTGGAGTCTAGGACCAGAGGACACAGATAGAGTGGATGTGGAGAGGATGTTTCCTGTAGTGGGGGAGTCTAGGACCAGAGGTCACAGATAGAGTGGATGTGGAGAGGACGCTTCCTATAGTGGGGGAGACTAGGACCAGAGGACACAGATAGAGTGGATGTGGAGAGGATGTTTCCTATAGTGGGGGAGTCTAGGACCAGAGGACACAGATAGAGTGGATGTGGAGAGGGTGTTTCCTATAGTGGGGGAGTCTAGGACCAGAGGAAACAGATAGAGTGGATGTGGAGAGGATGTTTCCTGTAGTGTGGGAGTCTAGGACCAGAGGACACAGATAGAGTGGATGTGGTGAGGATGTTTCCTGTAGTGGGGGAGTCTAGGACCAGAGGGCACAGATAGAGTGGATGTGAAGAGGATGTTTCCTATAGTGGGGGGAGTCTAGGTCCAGAGGACACAGATAGAGTGGATGTGGAGTGGATGTTTCCTATAGCGGGGGAGTCTAGGACCAGAGGACACAGATAGAGTGGATGTAGAGAGCATGTTTCCTATAGTGGGGGAGTCTAGGACCAGAGGACACAGATAGAGTGGATGTGGAGAGGATGTTTCCTATAATGGGGGAGTCTAGGACCAGAGGACACAGATAGAGTGGATGTGGAGAGGATGTTTCCAATAGTGGGGGAGTGTAGGACCAGAGGACACAGATAGAGTGGATGTGAAGAGGTTGTTTCCTATAGTGGGGGGAGTCCAGGACCAGAGGACACAGATAGAGTGGATGTGGAGAGGATGTTTCCTATAGTGGGGGAGTTGAGGACCAGAGGACACAGATAGAGTGGATATGGAGAGGATGTTTCCTATAGTGGGGGAGTCTAGGACCAGAGGACAATGATAGAGTGGGTGTGAGAGGATGTTTCCTATAGTGGGGGAGTCTAGGACCAGAGGACACAGATAGAGTGGGTGTGGAAGGAATGTTTCCTATAGTGGGGGAGTCTAGGACCAGAGGACACAGATAGAGTGGATGTGGAGAGGATGTTTCCTATAGTGGGGGAGTCTAGGACCAGAGGACACAGATAGAGTGGATGTGGAGAGGATGTTTCCAATAGTGGGGGAGTCTAGTACCACAGATAGAGTGGATGTGGAGAGGATGTTTCCTATAGTGGGGGAGTCTAGGTCCAGAGGACACAGATAGAGTGGATGTGGAGAGGGTGTTTCCTATAGTGGGGGAGTCTAGGACCAGAGGAAACAGATAGAGTGGATGTGGAGAGGATGTTTCCTGTAGTGGGGGAGTCTAGGACCAGAGGACACAGATAGAGTGGATGTGGTGAGGATGTTTCCTGTAGTGGGGGAGTCTAGGACCAGAGGGCACAGATAGAGTGGATGTTGAGAGGATGTTTCCTATAGTGGGGGAGTCTAGGACCAGAGGACACAGATAGAGTGGATGTGGAGAGGATGTTTCCTATAGTGGGGGGAGTCTAGGACCAGAGGACACAGATAGAGTGGATGTGGAGAGGATGTTTCCTATAGTAGGGGAGTCTAGGACCAGAGGACAATGATAGAGTGGATGTGGAGAGGATGTTTCCTATCGTGGGGGAGTCTAGGACCACAGATAGAGTGGATGTAGAGAGCATGTTTCCTATAGTGGGGGAGTCTAGGATCAGAGGACACAGATAGAGTGGATGTGGAGAGGACGTTTCCTATAGTGGGTGGAGTCTAGGACCAGAGGACACAGATAGAGTGGATGTGGAGAGGATGTTTCCTGTAGTGAGGGAGTCTAGGACCAGAGGACACAGATAGAGTGGATGTGGTGAGGATGTTTCCTGTAGTGGGGGAGTCTAGGACCAGAGGGCACAGATAGAGTGGATGTGAAGAGGATGTTTCTTATAGTGGGGGGAGTCTAGGTCCAGAGGACACAGATAGAGTGGATGTGGAGAGGATGTTTCCTATAGTGGGGGAGTCTAGGACCAGAGGACACAGATAGAGTGGATGTAGAGAGCATGTTTCCTATAGTGGGGGAGTCTAGGACCAGAGGACATAGATAGAGTGGATGTGGAGAGGATGTTTCCTATAGTGGGGGAGTCTAGGACCAGAGGACACAGATAGAGTGGATGTGGAGAGGATGTTTCCAATAGTGGGGGAGTCTAGGACCAGAGGACACAGATAGAGTGGATGTGAAGAGGTTGTTTCCTATAGTGGGGGGAGTCCAGGACCAGAGGACACAGATAGAGTGGATGTGGAGAGGATGTTTCCTATAGTGGGGGAGTTGAGGACCAGAGGACACAGATAGAGTGGATATGGAGAGGATGTTTCCTATAGTGGGGGAGTCTAGGACCAGAGGACAATGATAGAGTGGGTGTGGAGAGGATGTTTCCTATAGTGGGGGAGTCTAGGACCAGAGGACACAGATAGAGTGGGTGTGGAAGGAATGTTTCCTATAGTGGGGGAGTCTAGGACCAGAGGACACAGATAGAGTGGATGTGGAGAGGATGTTTCCTATAGTGGGGGAGTCTAGGACCAGAGGACACAGATAGAGTGGATGTGGAGAGGATGTTTCCAATAGTGGGGGAGTCTAGTACCACAGATAGAGTGGATGTGGAGAGGATGTTTCCTATAGTGGGGGAGTCTAGGTCCAGAGGACACAGATAGAGTGGATGTGGAGAGGGTGTTTCCTATAGTGGGGGAATCTAGGACCAGAGGAAACAGATAGAGTGGATGTGGAGAGGATGTTTCCTGTAGTGGGGGAGTCTAGGACCAGAGGTCACAGATAGAGTGGATGTGGAGAGGACGCTTCCTATAGTGGGGGAGTCTAGGACCAGAGGACACAGATAGAGTGGATGTGGAGAGGATGTTTCCTATAGTGGGGGAGTCTAGGACCAGAGGACACAGATAGAGTGGATGTGGAGAGGGTGTTTCCTATAGTGGGGGAGTCTAGGACCAGAGGAAACAGATAGAGTGGATGTGGAGAGGATGTTTCCTGTAGTGTGGGAGTCTAGGACCAGAGGACACAGATAGTGTGGATGTGGTGAGGATGTTTCCTGTAGTGGGGGAGTCTAGGACCAGAGGGTACAGATAGAGTGGATGTGAAGAGGATGTTTCCTATAGTGGGGGGAGTCTAGGACCAGAGGACACAGATAGAGTGGATGTGGAGAGGATGTTTCCTATAGTGGGGGAGTCTAGGACCAGAGGACACAGATAGAGTGGATGTAGAGAGCATGTTTCCTATAGTGGGGGAGTCTAGGACCAGAGGACACAGATAGAGTGGATGTGGAGAGGATGTTTCCTATAGTGGGGGAGTCTAGGACCAGAGGACACAGATAGAGTGGATGTGGAGAGGATGTTTCCAATAGTGGGGGAGTCTAGGACCAGAGGACACAGATAGAGTGGATGTGAAGAGGTTGTTTCCTATAGTGGGGGGAGTCCAGGACCAGAGGACACAGATAGAGTGGATGTGGAGAGGATGTTTCCTATAGTGGGGGAGTTGAGGACCAGAGGACACAGATAGAGTGGATATGGAGAGGATGTTTCCTATAGTGGGGGAGTCTAGGACCAGAGGACAATGATAGAGTGGATGTGAAGAGGATGTTTCCTATATTGGGGGAGTCTAGGACCAGAGGACACAGATAGAGTGGATGTGGAGAGGATGTTTCCTATAGTGGGGGAGTTGAGGACCAGAGGACACAGATAGAGTGGATATGGAGAGGATGTTTCCTATAGTGGGGGAGTCTAGGACCAGAGGACAATGATAGAGTGGGTGTGGAGAGGATGTTTCCTATAGTGGGGGAGTCTAGGACCAGAGGACACAGATAGAGTGGGTGTGGAAGGAATGTTTCCTATAGTGGGGGAGTCTAGGACCAGAGGACACAGATAGAGTGGATGTGGAGAGGATGTTTCCTATAGTGGGGGAGTCTAGGACCAGAGGACACAGATAGAGTGGATGTGGAGAGGATGTTTCCAATAGTGGGGGAGTCTAGTACCACAGATAGAGTGGATGTGGAGAGGATGTTTCCTATAGTGGGGGAGTCTAGGACCAGAGGGCACAGATAGAGTGGATGTTGAGAGGATGTTTCCTATAGTGGGGGAGTCTAGGACCAGAGGACACAGATAGAGTGGATGTGGAGAGGATGTTTCCTGTAGTGGGGGAGTCTAGGACCAGAGGTCACAGATAGAGTGGATGTGGAGAGGACGCTTCCTATAGTGGGGGAGTCTAGGACCAGAGGACACAGATAGAGTGGATGTGGAGAGGATGTTTCCTATAGTGGGGGAGTCTAGGACCAGAGGACACAGATAGAGTGGATGTGGAGAGGGTGTTTCCTATAGTGGGGGAGTCTAGGACCAGAGGAAACAGATAGAGTGGATGTGGAGAGGATGTTTCCTGTAGTGTGGGAGTCTAGGACCAGAGGACACAGATAGTGTGGATGTGGTGAGGATGTTTCCTGTAGTGGGGGAGTCTAGGACCAGAGGGTACAGATAGAGTGGATGTGAAGAGGATGTTTCCTATAGTGGGGGGAGTCTAGGACCAGAGGACACAGATAGAGTGGATGTGGAGAGGATGTTTCCTATAGTGGGGGAGTCTAGGACCAGAGGACACAGATAGAGTGGATGTAGAGAGCATGTTTCCTATAGTGGGGGAGTCTAGGACCAGAGGACACAGATAGAGTGGATGTGGAGAGGATGTTTCCTATAGTGGGGGAGTCTAGGACCAGAGGACACAGATAGAGTGGATGTGGAGAGGATGTTTCCAATAGTGGGGGAGTCTAGGACCAGAGGACACAGATAGAGTGGATGTGAAGAGGTTGTTTCCTATAGTGGGGGGAGTCCAGGACCAGAGGACACAGATAGAGTGGATGTGGAGAGGATGTTTCCTATAGTGGGGGAGTTGAGGACCAGAGGACACAGATAGAGTGGATATGGAGAGGATGTTTCCTATAGTGGGGGAGTCTAGGACCAGAGGACAATGATAGAGTGGGTGTGGAGAGGATGTTTCCTATAGTGGGGGAGTCTAGGACCAGAGGACACAGATAGAGTGGGTGTGGAAGGAATGTTTCCTATAGTGGGGGAGTCTAGGACCAGAGGACACAGATAGAGTGGATGTGGAGAGGATGTTTCCTATAGTGGGGGAGTCTAGGACCAGAGGACACAGATAGAGTGGATGTGGAGAGGATGTTTCCAATAGTGGGGGAGTCTAGTACCACAGATAGAGTGGATGTGGAGAGGATGTTTCCTGTAGTGGGGGAGTCTAGGACCAGAGGGCACAGATAGAGTGGATGTGAAGAGGATGTTTTCTATAGTGGGGGGAGTCTAGGACCAGAGGACACAGATAGAGTGGATGTGGAGAGGATGTTTCCTATAGTGGGGGAGTCTAGGACCAGAGGACACAGATAGAGTGGATGTAGAGAGCATGTTTCCTATAGTGGGGGTGTCTAGGACCAGAGGACACAGATAGAGTGGATGTGGAGAGGATGTTTCCTATAGTGGGGGAGTCTAGGACCAGAGGACACAGATAGAGTGGATGTGGAGAGGATGTTTCCAATAGTGGGGGAGTCTAGGACCAGAGGACACAGATAGAGTGGATGTGAAGAGGTTGTTTCCTATAGTGGGGGGAGTGCAGGACCAGAGGACACAGATAGAGTGGATGTGGAGAGGATGTTTCCTATAGTGGGGGAGTTGAGGACCAGAGGACACAGATAGAGTGGATATGGAGAGGATGTTTCCTATAGTGGGGGAGTCTAGGACCAGAGGACAATGATAGAGTGGGTGTGGAGAGGATGTTTTCTATAGTGGGGGAGTCTAGGACCAGATAGAGTGGGTGTGGAAGGAATGTTTCCTATAGTGGGGGAGTCTAGGACCAGAGGACACAGATAGAGTGGATGTGGAGAGGATGTTTCCTATAGTGGGGGAGTCTAGGACCAGAGGACACAGATAGAGTGGATGTGGAGAGGATGTTTCCAATAGTGGGGGAGTCTAGTACCACAGATAGAGTGGATGTGGAGAGGATGTTTCCTCTAGTGGGGGAGTCTAGGTCCAGAGGACACAGATAGAGTGGATGTGGAGAGGATGTTTCCTATAGTGGGGGGAGTCCAGGACCAGAGGACACAGATAGAGTGGATGTGCAGAGTATGTTTCCTGTAGCGGGGGAGTCTAGGACCAGAGGTCACAGATAGAGTGGATGTGGAGAGGACGCTTCCTATAGTGGGGGAGTCTAGGACCAGAGGACACAGATAGAGTGGATGTGGAGAGGATGTTTCCTATAGTGGGGGAGTCTAGGACCAGAGGACACAGATGGAGTGGAAATGGAGAGGATGTTTCCTATAGTGGGGGAGTCTAGGACCAGAGGACACAGATAGAGTGGATGTGGAGAGGATGTTTCCAATAGTGGGGGAGTCTAGTACCACAGATAGAGTGGATGTGGAGAGGATGTTTCCTGTAGTGGGGGAGTCTAGGACCAGAGGGCACAGATAGAGTGGATGTGAAGAGGATGTTTTCTATAGTGGGGGGAGTCTAGGACCAGAGGACACAGATAGAGTGGATGTGGAGAGGATGTTTCCTATAGTGGGGGAGTCTAGGACCAGAGGACACAGATAGAGTGGATGTAGAGAGCATGTTTCCTATAGTGGGGGTGTCTAGGACCAGAGGACACAGATAGAGTGGATGTGGAGAGGATGTTTCCTATAGTGGGGGAGTCTAGGACCAGAGGACACAGATAGAGTGGATGTGGAGAGGATGTTTCCAATAGTGGGGGAGTCTAGGACCAGAGGACACAGATAGAGTGGATGTGAAGAGGTTGTTTCCTATAGTGGGGGGAGTGCAGGACCAGAGGACACAGATAGAGTGGATGTGGAGAGGATGTTTCCTATAGTGGGGGAGTTGAGGACCAGAGGACACAGATAGAGTGGATATGGAGAGGATGTTTCCTATAGTGGGGGAGTCTAGGACCAGAGGACAATGATAGAGTGGGTGTGGAGAGGATGTTTTCTATAGTGGGGGAGTCTAGGACCAGATAGAGTGGGTGTGGAAGGAATGTTTCCTATAGTGGGGGAGTCTAGGACCAGAGGACACAGATAGAGTGGATGTGGAGAGGATGTTTCCTATAGTGGGGGAGTCTAGGACCAGAGGACACAGATAGAGTGGATGTGGAGAGGATGTTTCCAATAGTGGGGGAGTCTAGTACCACAGATAGAGTGGATGTGGAGAGGATGTTTCCTCTAGTGGGGGAGTCTAGGTCCAGAGGACACAGATAGAGTGGATGTGGAGAGGATGTTTCCTATAGTGGGGGGAGTCCAGGACCAGAGGACACAGATAGAGTGGATGTGCAGAGGATGTTTCCTGTAGCGGGGGAGTCTAGGACCAGAGGTCACAGATAGAGTGGATGTGGAGAGGACGCTTCCTATAGTGGGGGAGTCTAGGACCAGAGGACACAGATAGAGTGGATGTGGAGAGGATGTTTCCTATAGTGGGGGAGTCTAGGACCAGAGGACACAGATGGAGTGGAAATGGAGAGGATGTTTCCTATAGTGGGGGAGTCTAGGACCAGAGGACAATGATAGAGTGGATGTGGAGAGGATGTTTCCTATAGTGGGGGAGTCTAGGACCAGAGGACACAGATAGAGTGGGTGTGGAGAGGATGTTTCCTATAGTGGGGGAGTCTAGGACCAGAGGACACAGATAGAGTGGATGTGGAGAGCATGTTTCCTATAGTGGGGGAGTCTAGGACCAGAGGACACAGATAGAGTGGATGTGGAGAGGATGTTTCCAATAGTGGGGGAGTCTAGGACCAGAGGACACAGATAGAGTGGATGTGGAGAGGATGTTTCCTATAGTGGGGTAGTCTAGGACCAGAGGACACAGATAGAGTGGATGTGAAGAGGATGTTTCCTATAGTGGGGGGAGTCCAGGACCAGAGGACACAGATAGAGTGGATGTGCAGAGGATGTTTCCTATAGTGGGGGAGTCTAGGACCAGAGGACACAGATAGAGTGGATATGGAGAGGATGTTTCCTATAGTGGGGGAGTCTAGGACCAGAGGACAATGATAGAGTGGATGTGGAGAGGATGTTTCCTATAGTGGGGGAGTCTAGGACGAGAGGACACAGATAGAGTGGATGTGGAGAGGATGTTTCCTATAGTGGGGGAGTCTAGGACCAGAGGACACAGATAGAGTGGATGTGGAGAGGATGTTTCCTATAGTGGGGGAGTCTAGGACCAGAGGACAATGATAGAGTGGATGTGGAGAGGATGTTTCCTGTAGTGGGGGAGTCTAGGACCAGAGGACACAGATAGAGTGGATGTAGAGAGCATGTTTCCTATAGTGGGGGAGTCTAGGATCAGAGGACACAGATAGAGTGGATGTGGAGAGGGTGTTTCCTATAGTGGGGGAGTCTAGGACCAGAGGAAACAGATAGAGTGGATGTGGAGAGGATGTTTCCTGTAGTGGGGGAGTCTAGGACCAGAGGACACAGATAGAGTGGATGTGAAGAGGATGTTTCCTATAGTGGGGGAGTCCAGGACCAGAGGACACAGAGAGAGTGGATGTGCAGAGGATGTTTCCTATAGTGGGGGAGTCTAGGACCAGAGGACAATGATAGAGTGGATGTGGAGTGGATGTTTCCTATAGTGGGGGAGTCTAGGACCAGAGGACAATGATACAGTGGATGTGGAGAGGATGTTTCCTGTAGTGGGGGTGTCTAGGATCAGAGGACACAGATAGAGTGGATGTGGAGAGGGTGTTTCCTATAGTGGGGGAGTCTAGGACCAGAGGAAACAGATAGAGTGGATGTGGAGAGGATGTTTCCTGTAGTGGGGGAGTCTAGGACCAGAGGACACAGATAGAGTGGATGTGGTGAGGATGTTTCCTGTAGTGGGGGAGTCTAGGACCAGAGGGCACAGATAGAGTGGATGTTGAGAGGATGTTTCCTATAGTGGGGGAGTCTAGGACCAGAGGACACAGATAGAGTGGATGTGGAGAGGGTGTTTCCTATAGTGGGGGAGTCTAGGACCAGAGGAAACAGATAGAGTGGATGTGGAGAGGATGTTTCCTGTAGTGGGGGAGTCTAGGACCAGAGGGCACAGATAGAGTGGATGTGAAGAGGATGTTTTCTATAGTGGGGGGAGTCTAGGACCAGAGGACACAGATAGAGTGGATGTGGAGAGGATGTTTCCTATAGTGGGGGAGTCTAGGACCAGAGGACACAGATAGAGTGGATGTAGAGAGCATGTTTCCTATAGTGGGGGTGTCTAGGACCAGAGGACACAGATAGAGTGGATGTGGAGAGGATGTTTCCTATAGTGGGGGAGTCTAGGACCAGAGGACACAGATAGAGTGGATGTGGAGAGGATGTTTCCAATAGTGGGGGAGTCTAGGACCAGAGGACACAGATAGAGTGGATGTGAAGAGGTTGTTTCCTATAGTGGGGGGAGTGCAGGACCAGAGGACACAGATAGAGTGGATGTGGAGAGGATGTTTCCTATAGTGGGGGAGTTGAGGACCAGAGGACACAGATAGAGTGGATATGGAGAGGATGTTTCCTATAGTGGGGGAGTCTAGGACCAGAGGACAATGATAGAGTGGGTGTGGAGAGGATGTTTTCTATAGTGGGGGAGTCTAGGACCAGATAGAGTGGGTGTGGAAGGAATGTTTCCTATAGTGGGGGAGTCTAGGACCAGAGGACACAGATAGAGTGGATGTGGAGAGGATGTTTCCTATAGTGGGGGAGTCTAGGACCAGAGGACACAGATAGAGTGGATGTGGAGAGGATGTTTCCAATAGTGGGGGAGTCTAGTACCACAGATAGAGTGGATGTGGAGAGGATGTTTCCTCTAGTGGGGGAGTCTAGGTCCAGAGGACACAGATAGAGTGGATGTGGAGAGGATGTTTCCTATAGTGGGGGGAGTCCAGGACCAGAGGACACAGATAGAGTGGATGTGCAGAGTATGTTTCCTGTAGCGGGGGAGTCTAGGACCAGAGGTCACAGATAGAGTGGATGTGGAGAGGACGCTTCCTATAGTGGGGGAGTCTAGGACCAGAGGACACAGATAGAGTGGATGTGGAGAGGATGTTTCCTATAGTGGGGGAGTCTAGGACCAGAGGACACAGATGGAGTGGAAATGGAGAGGATGTTTCCTATAGTGGGGGAGTCTAGGACCAGAGGACACAGATAGAGTGGATGTGGAGAGGATGTTTCCAATAGTGGGGGAGTCTAGTACCACAGATAGAGTGGATGTGGAGAGGATGTTTCCTGTAGTGGGGGAGTCTAGGACCAGAGGGCACAGATAGAGTGGATGTGAAGAGGATGTTTTCTATAGTGGGGGGAGTCTAGGACCAGAGGACACAGATAGAGTGGATGTGGAGAGGATGTTTCCTATAGTGGGGGAGTCTAGGACCAGAGGACACAGATAGAGTGGATGTAGAGAGCATGTTTCCTATAGTGGGGGTGTCTAGGACCAGAGGACACAGATAGAGTGGATGTGGAGAGGATGTTTCCTATAGTGGGGGAGTCTAGGACCAGAGGACACAGATAGAGTGGATGTGGAGAGGATGTTTCCAATAGTGGGGGAGTCTAGGACCAGAGGACAATGATAGAGTGGATGTGGAGTGGATGTTTCCTATAGTGGGGGAGTCTAGGACCAGAGGACAATGATACAGTGGATGTGGAGAGGATGTTTCCTGTAGTGGGGGTGTCTAGGATCAGAGGACACAGATAGAGTGGATGTGGAGAGGGTGTTTCCTATAGTGGGGGAGTCTAGGACCAGAGGAAACAGATAGAGTGGATGTGGAGAGGATGTTTCCTGTAGTGGGGGAGTCTAGGACCAGAGGACACAGATAGAGTGGATGTGGTGAGGATGTTTCCTGTAGTGGGGGAGTCTAGGACCAGAGGGCACAGATAGAGTGGATGTTGAGAGGATGTTTCCTATAGTGGGGGAGTCTAGGAC